>NC_067401.1:294339929-294640643 GCF_016432865.1 Antechinus flavipes | reverse complement strand
AATTTTTGAAGAAAAAGGAGACCTGAGAATCTAGGACTTATTCCTTGAACATAGACAGAACTGATTAAAATAGTTTGTTAAAAGACATGTAAGATGAATCTACCATTCATCATGATTCACAGGAAAAAAAAAAGTTAGATTGTAGCTGCATTTTCTGAACAGGAGTAAAAATGATCCTTCTATCATGCTTGACTAGTAATTTTCCAGTCAAAGTTTGTTTGCACTCACTAAAATATCTAGGGTGTGAAGAGAAAATCTCATAAGAGAAAAAAAAAAGAAGGATCAGAAATACAAAAGGAAAAATGAATAAAATCTTCCAGCTTTATAATCATGAATATATATATACATGAAGGAAAATAAAAAATAGCACTGCAAATTGCATACAGATCATGGAAAAAGTAACAGAAAATCTAAATTATTTCAAAAGATGAATGAAATACTTTTATTGATATATCATATTTTAAATTCATTTTGAAATATATCTCTTCTCCTTACCTTATGCATCTTAAAGACCCATCATTTGTAATAAAGAATAAATACAGAAAAAAATAAGAATTCAGTTTTGGTCAGAAATCAGTTTTAAACCTAGGAATTAGAAAAAAAAAAGAAATACCATAATAGGAAGAATTAAATACAAAATGAAGAAACTATCCAAAGCAGCAGAAACTATATGACAGATAAAATTCCATGTTTAGTATGCAAAATAATTAAAAGGATGGGAGTTTTCTTAATAAAACCCAAATAGAACTCTGAGAGATAATAAGAGAGCATGTCCCAGGAAAGTCAAATCACCACCACCATTTTGATCAGCATTTCCTTGCAGATCAAGGGAGAAAGCCCAGAACCTTGAATCCTAAACCCTTGAAAATATTAATGACCCATAAACCATCAATTCTGCTTTCAGAACAACTACTAGAAAACATCATGAAGAGGATAAATTATTGTAGAAAATGAGTTCACATTCCTTTTTTACCTTAGCAACAATTCCTGATTAATTACCACTAAAAAGTATATGAGGACAAGAGCCCTGTGGAGTGGCAGAAAGAATTAGATCACTCTTCCTGCTCGTAACCCAGCCCTCACAACTCTCATTCAAAGAGACAACTACTGAGGAAAATGGACCAGTCATCCCTGACAATGGTCAACCAAGTGCCATCTATAATCCAGCCTAGATGAGGCAGCAAAACACCTGAGGGAGAAACAGGAGGTAACAAGTTCCAGTTTGGATAAATTACCAACTGCCAACACCTTGTTACTATCTTGACTCAAATACAAATAGATGAGAACTTGAACCCAACACTCTGGAATGACAATACTTCCAGTTGATTGAGCACAGTCACAGTCATCATATTACAAGCAATCTTTTTGAAGAAAGCCTGGTAACTGCTCCTGCAGGAGGAAAAAGTTAGCTACTGAAGATTTTTTTTTTGGGGGGGGGAGTTCTTACCATCAAAAAATTTGCCAATGTAAAATGGTACAGTGTGGAAAGCCATAACTCTGGAGACCATATACTTGAAAGAAGTATACTTGAAACAAGGTGGTTAACTCAGAGGAATTGATGAGACAATGGTTATCTAGTTTACATATACTTAATACTTAGCATGGTGATGTAATATCTCTCTACTTCACACCCATTCAGTATGCTATAATGATATAATTGTAATAGGTTATATAAGAACTGGAGACAGGAAGTCAGACCGAAGTCAGACTGGAAGACTGGCAGACTGCTGAGGGAAACTGGGTCAGACTATGACAGACTTAATCTGTGTAAGAAACAATAAAAACTTTAGACTCTATTCTGGTCCATTCTCATTGTGTTTATCCTGCTGAGACTAATGCCCTCCCAGAGGACCTCCAGAAAGCTAGTCCAGACATTACAGTACAATCCCAGAAATTGATGTGTGTCTATGAGAAGAAATAAAATTAAAGAAGATAAATTACCTTCTGCATTACCACTTCAGCTTAAGGATCATAGAAACTTTTCATCTACTTACAGCTGAAATTTTCCATAAGTGATCAATTTTCCATTAAAATGTGAGGTCCTTAAGAGAATGGGTTATTTTCTTTTCTATTTTCTATTTCTATTACCAGTACTTGAGAAATTGCTTTACATCTAATAAGTACTTATACATGTTTTCATTCATTCATCAATATTAAAATGACACAAAAATTCTATAAAAGCCAAAAATGATTACCCAGTGAATTTTATAGATAACTTAAGAATTTTATTTTTCCCAGAAAAACATAACAATGTAACTTGAGAGAATCAATAAAATGAGACCAATATTTTTCAAACTCCAAAGAATTTGATATTTTATAAAACTATTTCACTAAAAAACATTTTAAAAGCTAAAATATTATTAAGTGTGAATAAAAAGAAACAAAATTATCTCAGTATTATTCCATAGTCATAAGAAATCACAAGAAAAAATGGAATGCTATGTTTAAAAATAAAAGGAATTCAAGCTGCTACTCAAAAATACTATTTTACAGAAATTAAAGTATCTATAGCCATATGAAAAAAGGCTCAGAATCACTATGGATTAGAGAAATGAAAATTAAATCAAAACAATTAAATTAAATCAAAACAACTCTGAGATACCCCATTCACACCTCTCAGATTGTCTAATATTACCAAAAATTGGCAATGATAATTGCTGAAGGGGATATGGGAAAACTGGGTCACTAATGCATTGTTCATGGAGTTGTGAATAGATTCAACCATTTTGGAGCACAATTAAGAACTCTGCCCAAACAGCTATAAAATTGTGCATACCCTTTGACCAGCAGTGTCACTACTTGGTCTGTATCCCAAGGAAATCATAAAAGAGGGGAAAGAATCTACATGTACAAACATGTTTGTAGAAGCTCTTTTTGTAATAGAAAAGGAATGAAAAATGAGTAGATTCCTTTCAAATGGGGAATGGCTAAACAAGCTGTTGTATATGGAAGAATTGGAATACAATATCACTGTTCTATAAGAAATGATAAGCAGGCTTATTTCAGAAAGATCTGAAGGAACATACATTAACTAATGATACAAGATTATGTGATGATCAACTGTGATGAACTTGGCTCTTTGCAAATAATGATGTGATTCAGGCCAATTCCAATAGACAGGTGATGGAGAGAATAATTTGCATCCAGAGAGGGGGACTGAATGTGGATCACAACATAGTATTTTTAGTTTTTTTGTCATTGTTGTTGTTCACTTTCTTGTTTTTTTCCCCTTATTTTATTTCCTTTTTGTAAAGTCTGGGCTAGCTCCCTGGAGACCTCAGGATCAGCAAGAGTCAGAATAAACAAAAGTCCTTGGTGTTTAGGGGGAGAGGTAAAAGAGATGGACAAAACTGCCACAAGCTCTCCACCAACCTCCCTTATCCTCCTCCTGCTGCAAAGTGAGTCTGGCTTGTCTCACTTCACCCTCTAATCTCTCCTATGTGATAATCACATTAGTACCCTAGGGCACTTTAAAATCAGCCAGAGTCAGGATAAGCAAAAGTCCTTGATCTTTATTCTTTGTGGAGGTGAACAGGTATGGCGATACAAAGTGAAAGCAATCCTGAACTGAATCCGACCAGCAGTATGTCTAGCTCTCACACTCCACTCCCTAAATCCTCTACCCAATCTTCTACACAACAGATCAAACTTGCACAGAGAATGGGTGGGGCCATTCTTTCTCCAAGCATAGAGTATTGTCCAATTGGTAATTAGCCTAAAGTGCTCAGTGCATTTGCTCAGCTTCAGCCCATTACACTCCTATGATTATCTGTATACACCAAAACATCGAGCTAGCATAGAATAGTGAGAATGGCCATTTTTCCAAACATATGCTAATAGAGCTTGTTGCCCAATAGGTAATTAGCCTTCAGTGCTCAGTTGTCTGATTCAAGCACACCTTTTAAGAGTTTCAGCTCTTTATGCCTTTTTGATCTAATTTTTCTTGTGCAGCATGATAATTGTAGCGCTATATTTAGAAGAATTGCCCATGTTTAACCTATATTGGATTAGTTGCTTTCTAAAGGAGGGAAAAGGGGGGAGAAAAAGAAAAAAAAAATGGAACACAAGGTTTTGGAAGGATGAATGTTGAAATTGACTTTGTGTGTATTTTGAAATATAAAGCTATTATAAAAAATAAAACAAAACTAAAATAAATAAAAATAAAACATAGAAAGTTAACTACAAATTAGCAACCAATAATATGTGAAAAAGATATTTTTCAATACAAGTCATGTATTTGAAATGTTACTATAAAACATAAATTGTAAAAATATGTGATATGATTAATCTACTAATAAATATTCCAAAAATGGCACAAAAATAATAATCAAGAAAAACACCAGGCAGTAAAAATAAAACCTTTTCTACATATGATTTAAAATTTTAAAGTAAAATTGATATGTGATTTAAAAAGAGGAATAATTAAAGAAAAAAGGCATATAAGAACTAAGAATTTAATACCTCTAAGAACAGGGAAGGGAAGTGACATTAACTCTAGTGTCAAAAGAACCTTATTTTAAATCTATAATCAGATATATGCTTGCTGGATAGCCCTAGGGCAGCCACTTAACCCTGATTGTTCCAATAAAGAAAGAATTTAAAGAATTAAGATCTTGCATTGTTTATGGAGTTGTAAACTGATCCAACCATTCTGGAGAGCAATTTGGAGCTATGACCAAATAGCTATCAAATTGTGCATACCCCTTTGACCCACCAGTGTTTCTACTGTGTAGATATCCCAAAGAGATCTGAAAGGAGGGAAAGGGAACCACATGTGCAAAAATCTTTGTGGCAGCCCATTTTTCTAGTGGCAAGAAACTGGAAACTTTGTTTCTCATCAGTTGGAGAATGACTGAATAAGTTATGGCATATGAATGGTATGGAATATTATTGTTCTATAAGAAATTATCAGCAGGATAATTTCATAGAGGCCTGGAGAAACTTATATCAACTGATGTTAAGTGAAGGCAAGCAGGAAGATTCAGTGAGGACTAATCTAGTCACTTATGTATTTAAGCTGAAATGGGGCAAGTACTTAAAAAAGAGTATCCCTCTTGAAGGAAGTATGAAGAATGCTTAGTTAGGTTTATAAAAGAGGAAGGTTTTTTAGTGAGTCAGAGGCAGATCACTGAATTCTTTGTTGTGGAGTGCATGTCTCCATGGCTTTCTGGGGAGGAGAGGTTGGAGCCAGAGATGTGGAACATAGTGAGAAAAAAAAAAAAAACTGAAAAATTGGCTTTAAGAAATCCCATTACAAAAAGGAAGCTTTTAGTGTTGAGTGTCAAACAAGGAAGTAGAACAATCTGGGGGATGGCACCCACAGCCACAGTATAGTGCCACAGTATATGCATGGGGTAGGGATGAAGATAAGCACTTTATTGGAAAGTTTGATGAGCATGGTGCCTCACAGTTTCTCGGCCTGCCTTTACTTCTGCCTATGCCCATGCAGGTGCCTTTGGAGTATCCTCTGCTTTCTGATCTCCCTCCCTCAAACTCTGCCTTCCTGGGTGGGAGAAAGGGGAGCGGGAAGGGAGGTGACACCTTCAGCACCACCAGTGCAGCAGTTTTGCCCTCCTCCTAAGTCTCAACTATAAGTTATTAGTTAAAGCAAGGGAGGAGGGATGAGATACATTAGACTTAGATGGAAATTTGAAGATAAAACAGCAGTGTTTACTCTTTTTGTAGTTTAAAAAAAATCCCCATCAATCTGTGGTGAAGAGACATTTTATAGCAATCGGGATTATAATTGAGCACTTCTGCTTTTTAGTCAGGGCCACTTTTGAAGGTCTGCCAGCCCTTACTCCTATCCCCATCCAATGGAAAGTTAATGCACCAGTTGGGGTGGAACAGAGGCCCTTAACCAGTGAAAACAATCCAGGCTTTATTAGATATACTACAGGAGCAATTTGGCTAAGGACACCTACAACCTTCTCTACGTCCTTGGAATTCCCCTGTATTTGGTATAAAAAAGAAATCTGCAAAATAGAGGATGTGGATCAATTTGAGGAAAGTGAATGAGCAAGTGGAAACAATGGGAACTCTTCAGCCTCTTCAGGCTTCCATCTCCTGTTCTGTTGACTAGAGAATGACCTCTTTGGGATATAGACATTAAGAATTATTTCTACTTTATCCTTCTGGATTGGGAAGATATGAAAAGATTTGCTTTTTCAGTGTTCAGTGTTAATTTAGCTGAGCCTTATAAAAGATTTGAATGGACAGTTTTGCAGAGGGAATAAAAAATAGCCCTACCATGTGTTAGATGTATGTGGCTGCTGCTCTTACTCCAGTAAGAAAACCATTTCCAAAAGTTATGCTATTACACTACATATGGATATTATATTAGAATGTGCCCTGAGGAGCAAATGTTAGAAGTATGTCAACAAAAGAGCATAGGACACCAAGGAACTACCAATTGGATATAGTCCCAGAAAAATTCAAAGGCATGCTCTTTTTCAATATTTAGGACATGAAGTATACCCAAAACATTTATAATAAAGAGAAGTTGAACACTTTAAATGACTTTCTTAAATTGATAGGAGATATTCAATGGATGTATCCAATGTTAGGCTTAACTACTTATCAATTACAACCATTGTATGGCACTTTATGGGGAGATACTGCTTTAGACTCACCCCGCCAGCTTATGAAAGAAGCCCAAGAGGTTCTGAGAGAGATTGAACTGATTTATCCAATGTGATTGAAAGAGTCACTCAAAAACCCTTGGAAATATCAGTTTTTACTACAAAAGGGAACAAGAATCCTTCATCAAGGAGACAGTATAATCGAGTGAGTGACCTTGCCTGAACAATCAGACCAAAATTTTATCTCTTACCCAGTGCTCGTGACTAGATTCTTGTTAATTTTACTGGCCACAGGAAAAAAAAAAATTGAACTCATGGCTCCCCCTTAAAGATAGCCTTCTTATTACATAATTGGCCATGGATTTTTGAAGAAAAGGGTTCTAAGATTCCTCTTATATGACCTCTCAGCTTTATAGATGCATCCAAATATACAATTTGTGCTATATATTCTCCTGAATTAGCTATAAAAAGAGTGATCAGAACGATCTTTCAGTCAATTCAGCAGAATGAGTTATGTGCAATTATGCTAGCTGTTGCTTAGAGATATAAGTATAATATCTGATTCAGCTTACTCAATAGGTGTGGTACAAAGAATCCCCACAGCCCAAATAAAATTTGTAGCCTCTAACATAGTTCAGCTTTTTGAGCGACTTCAAGAGCAAGTGAGAAACTGCCCAGGTAAGTATTGCCTCTTGCATATCTCCTCTCATACTGCTCTTCCAGGACCTATTTTTTGTGGAAAATCAAAGACAGATCACCTTCACACCATGCTAGCCAACTCTCCTCTATTTCAGACTGCCTAAGAATCTCATTATAAATATCATCAAGCTGCATGAGTTTTTCGTCTGCAGTTTGGGATAACAAAAGAGGAAGCTAAAATCTCCCTTACCACATTCTTATATTCCCTCCAAGGAAGAACCCTTAATGAAATTTGGCAGATGGATGTGACCCATTATAAATCTTTTGGTGATCTGTCTTTTATCCATGTTGTCATGGACACCTTCTCAGGATTTACTTTTGCAGTACCAGCAGCAAAAAGACAATCTGGGTGGTCACTGAATTCCTTACATTGACCTTTGCAGTTATGGACATGACACAAGCAATAAAAACAGATAATGGATCTGCATATACTTCTAAACATGTTGCACACTTTTGTGCATGATATCAGAATTCACACACCACTGGCATACTCTTCAATCTTCAAGGACAGGCAAATGTAGAGAGAAGGAACAGAGACATCAAGATGCTTCTCCAAAAACAAAATAAATGGGGAGCCACGGATAACCCTAGAGAACTTCTAAATTTAACCCTTTATACTTTTAAGTTTTTTGCTTTTTGATGAAGATGCACTGTCTCTATCAGACAGGTTTCATAACCTACTAAAGGTGAACATCCAATGTGAGCAGTTCTGGTATCTTTTGATAAATACCAGGTGATGTGGAAAGATCCAGAGAGTGGTGAATGAAAGGAACCAGATAGGTTAACCACTTGGGCCAGAAAGTTTGCTTGTGTCTCTACAGATGGAAAAGGAATCTGATGGGTGCTGGCATGCTGTATCTACCTTGTCCATCAGAAAGAAAAGAAAAAAAGAGAAACTCCTCAAAATGAAGGAGAAGCCCCAGGAAAACTTGGGTGATTCCCACTCTGACTATACCCACAACTGAAAGAGCACAGCTGTTTGCTCTATGTGTACCGGAATTGAATAACAAATATAACCATGACCATAAAAGTAGTTGCTAATGAAACTGATGTAGGACTTCAAAACTTGGATTTCTGAACATGAAGTAATGGACAATAGGTTGCCTTTGGACTATCTCTTGGCTGCTGAAGGAAGTGTATGTGTGGTTGTGAATTAATAATTATTTTCTCTATCTTCCTTCTGGGACTCACAGAAGTCTTTTATAGTACCTTGTTTATTCATATTGCTTGTTATATTACTACTTGCCTCTGTGATTCCTCCCATGCTGATGGTTTAATCTGTTTCAATTAAAACAAAAAAAGCAGAAGATGTAGAGGGTCACAGATAATGGAGAAAGCTGGGAAAGGTATAAGACCTATTAGTCCAGTTAAAGGAACCCTGCTGACACGTCTAGTATGACTACCTATCACCCCTAAGGGCATCTCATACTTCCTTTTTGTAATAAAAGTAATAAAACTAAAGTGGCAAGGATATAGCTGCACACAATAGCAATTTGTTTATGAGGTCCTACATGTGCAGTATCATATAGTACATATAGTAAGCACATGCACAATGTGACAATTATATAAATGCATTAAGGTATCTAAGGTTGAGAAAATTTTGAATAAATGGACTCTAATTTGACCATCTATGTGAGTTCAGCCCCTTCACTCCTCATCACCCATGACTAGAATTTGATCTGCTACAGAAATCCACAAGTGAGCAGATCAGATGTATAAATAAATATGCATATATTGGATTTAAATATATATTTTTATTGTGTGTAATATATATAGGATTACTTGCCTTCTAGGCGAGAGGGTTGAGAGAAAGGGAAGAAAAATTGGAACACAAGGTGTTGCAAGGGTTAATGTTAAAAAAGGAAGAAAAATTGGGACACAAGGTGTTGCAAGGATCAATGTTAAAAAAGTATGCATGCATATGTTTTGAAAATAAAAAGCTTTAATAAAAAATAAAAGATAAAAATAAATGATTGTCCTGTGGGGAAAAAAATTAAAAAAATAAATTTGAGTTTTGGTATCAAAATGAAAAAATAAAATAAAAAGAATCAATCTATTTGAAAGAGAAAAATTTGAATAGTAGTCCATGTACTGAATTTTCAAACAATCTAGAAGTGAATCAATATTTTTTATTGGAAGGAATAAGAGAAGGGAAATTTGAAGGGTGAAAAAAAAATATATATATATATATATATATATATATATATATATATATATATATATATATATATATATATATATATATATATATTTTACTTCCAAATCTTCACCATTCTTCCTAGAGAAGGCAAGCATTATGATATTGATTATACATATGAATTCACACAAAACATTTCCTTTTATGGACATAACAACCAATCTGCTAAGTGTGAGGCAGTATCTCAAAGTTATTTTAATTTTCATTTTTCTTAGCATTAATGATATAAAGCAGTTTCCCCCATGGCTTTTAATAGCTTTCTTTTCCCCCTAAAACTGCCTATTCATATCCTTTGACTATTTATAATTTAGGAAATGTCTCATTTAAAAAAAAATTGCTTATTTTCCCTACATATTTTTTTTAAAAATAAGGCTTTTATTAAAGAAATTTATTATAGTTTTATCTTCTTGTTTTCCTTCTAATTTTGAATGTATTTATTTTATGTTTGAAAGTTTTGTTTTTTTATTTTTATTAAAGCTTTTGTTTTCAGAACATTTGCAGGGATAATTTTTCAACATTAACCCTTGCAAAACCTTATGTTCCAAATTTCCCCCCTTTCCCCACCCTTCTCCTAGATGGCAAGTAATACAATATATGTTAAACATGGTAGAAATATGCGTTAAATACAATATATGCATACATATTTATACAATTATCACGTTGCATAAGAAAAATCAAATAAAACAGGACAAAAAGAAGAGAAAGAAAATAAAATACAAACAAATAACAACAAAAGCCCAGTATGGAACCACACTCAGTTCCCACAGTCCTTTCTCTGGGTGTAGATGGCTCTCTTCATCACAATATCATTGGAACTGACCTGAATCATCTCATTGTTGAATAAAGTCATGTTCATCAGAATTCATCTTTGTATAATCTTGTTGCCATTATGCTGATTTCTGAGCTCTTTCTGCTCATTTCACTTACCATCAATTTATGTTAAGTCTCTCCAGGCCTCTCTGAAATCATCCTGCTGATCATTTATTACAAGACATTAATATTCCATAACATTCAGATACCATAATTTATTCAGTCATTCTTCTCCAACTACTGGGCATCCATTCAGGTGCCAGTTCCTTACCACTACAAAAAGGGTTGCCACAAACTTTTCCTGTTGGAATCCTTACTAACTGCTAAGTAGTTAGAGTTGATCTAATCTTACAAAAAGATGTTTTGGGCAGAACCTGAAACAAGGTACTAAGTAGAACTACCCATAATCCCTCTCTCTGGAAGGAGCATAAATAGGCCAATGGGCCAGTCGGAGAGTTCTAGAGAGGAAGACGCTACAAGTCGAGATTTCACTGGAATGACATGAAGACTGGAGCTGGCTGGAGGCTGAAGAAAGCAGAGGCAGAGACTGAAGGACCAGACCTTTGGATTTAAAGACATTTGGAGAGAGCTCTTGGAACCAAGCAGAGAGATAGGCCTCTAAGCTAACCGGGCTATATTGGGATAATAAAAGATCTGAACTTTTATCACCTGGCCGCGTTTTGAGAAGAAAAAGCTCACTAACATTTCTGGCGCCCGAACGTGGGACAAAACAGACCCCTCAGTGGATTTCAGTGGAAAAGCTCCGATCCTGATTCAAGTGGAAAAGCCTCTGATCCTGATCCAGTGGAAAAAACTTCAACCCAGAAATTAGGGTGAGTGCAACAAAGAAATTTTGTTAGAAGAGTTAAAGTAGAATTTCAGCTAAGATGGGACAGATATTTAGAAAACAATCTGTTTCTGTTCAAGGAAAATGTTTAGAGAGCATTGTCAAAATTATGGAAAGCCAAGGTTTAATTATAAGTTTACAGCAAATCACTGAACTTTTACAAACTGTAAAGGACATATGTCCTTGTTTCTCTCTTGATAAGGAATTAGATCTAAATGAATGGAAATTGGTTGGAGAGGATCTTTGTCAATTCTATGATAAAAATGGGCCTAACTCAATAATTAATACATATAATGTAATACAATTGGCTATAAGAAGTTATTTAAGTGATAGAATGATGAAAAGGAAAGTACAGGAGGAAGTGCCAACTTTACTAGGTGAAAAGGAGGACAAATCAGATGAGAATGGAGTTAATTACAATTCTGAGTATGATACTTCACAGAAGGAGGAATTAGGTGATTCCACATCTCATGACCCTCCCCCTGCAATTAACCCTTCATGGGTAGAACAAGGGGGAGAGAGAGAGACAGAAACACAGTCAGCTTCTCCTGGAAAGCAGAATTTGACAAGATTAGAAAAAGCATTAATTAAAGCAAAAAATGAAGGAGAAGATATATCTGATTTTATAAATGCATATCCTGTGATTGAAGAGCTCAACTCCTCAGGTCAAAAAGAGAGAAAATACACTCCTTTTAATTTGGGAAAAATTAAAGATTTGAAAAAGGGTTGCACTCTTTATGAGGCTACATCATCTTATGTGAAGATGTTACTGGATAATTTGTCTTATGAAATCTTAACCCCGAATGACTGGAAATCCATCACTAAAACATGTCTTGAACCAGGACAAAATTTATTGTGGCTTTCAGAGTTTCATGAATTATGTAGGATTCAAGCCCAACACAATAGGCAAACAGGAGCTATTGTACAAGTTGCTTTTGACCAACTAACTGGAGAAGGTCAGTATGCAGAGAGTTCAGAACAGATTTATTATCCCATAACAGTGTATGAGCAAATTTCTAAGGCTGCAATAAAAGCTTGGAATTCTCTCCCTGGACAGAAAGATGGAAATAATGCTTTCACAAAAATAGAGCAAGGTCCCAATGAACCTTTTGCAGATTTTGTGGGACGTTTACAAACAGCTGTAATAAGAACCATTGGAGACAATGCAGCAACAGAAATAATGACTAAACTTTTGGCTAAGGAAAATGCCAATGAGGTTTGCAAAAGAATTATATGGGGGCTAGACAAAGATGCTCCTTTAGAAGAAATCATAAGACGCTGTGCCACAGTGGGCACAAATGCTTATTATGCCCAGACTATGATGAACATGGAAAGACAAGGTCCTTCTTGGCAGAGGAATTCTAGAGAAACTCGTCGATGTTTTCAGTGCCGAAAAATTGGACATTTGAGAGCTCATTGTAGATATGGAGATAGAGTGAGAAGACAGGGTGAGAGAAAACCCAAAACCCCATGTCCAAAATGTAATCAAGGCTTTCACTGGGCCTCTAAATGTATATTGACCCAGAGGAATGAGAGGCAGGGCCCAGCTCTAAAGTATCAATCAAAGGATAGGTGGGGCATGATAGCAGCTGAGGTTACACCCAGAGAGACTTTAGAAATTCAGAACTCTGATGTCATCAACCAACAGAAAAGCAATCAGGATTACAGTTGGGAAGAATACAGGCCTTTTAAGACAACAAGACAATATCCAATGCAAACAGCTCCAATGTAATTACCAGATGATGAGGAGAAATCCCAAAAGTGGTAAACAGAAGAGAATTAGATAGGTAAACTGCTTGGGGAAGAGGATCTGCTTATATTTCCACAGGTGGAAAAGGAATCAGATGGCTAACAATGAGACTGTCAAAAGAACTTTAAAATCTTCAGCTTTCAGTTCCTGAAAAACCAGCAAGAATCACTGGATTCCCTGAGATGATCCAGGCACAGTAGGCTTGACCATTTCACCTTCTTGTATGTACAAAACAGTGTCCATCCACACACTGATGTGGGAAACTGGGGAATGTGTAGATAATATCCCAGTCACTAATACAGGTAGTCAATGTGTGACTTATCACCCAGGAGACGTAGTAGCATCAGGGTTACTCATATAGAATTCTAATAAGCAGCCTCGTGATAGTCACCCAGGTTCTGACTCCAGACCACAAAAACCAGAAATATACTGGACAGCAGCAGTAACGGCTGACCGACCTATGCTCACTATCTATATAAATGGCCTACCATTGGAAGGATTGGTAGACACAGGTGCGGATCGTACAGTTATTAGAGGTGCCAGTTGGCCCAGTCACTGGCCAAAGATTAAAGCAGATACCTATATGTCTGGAGTAGGAGGATCAATAGCAGCTGAAGTTAGTGCTGCCCCTATGAGATGGACTTTTTAAGGCAAAACAGGAGTTTTTACTCCTTTTATAGTTGAAAAAATCCCCATCAATCTGTGGGGAAGAGACGTTTTACAACAATTGGGGTTAAAAATGAGTACTTCGGTTTTTTAAGCAGGGCTGCTGTTGAAGGCCTGCCAACACTTTCACCTATTCCTATCCAATGGAAAACTGATACACCAGTGTGGATAGAACAGTGGCCCTTAAGTAGCGATAAAATTCAGGCCTTATTAGATATAGTACAGGAGCAGCTTGAACAAGGGCATTTACAACCTTCTCTAAGTCCTTGGAATTCACCAGTGTTCGTTGTAAAAAAGAAATCAGGAAAATGGAGGATGCTCACTGATTTAAGAAAAGTGAACGAACAGATGGAAACTATGGGAACTCTTCAGCCTCCAGCCAGCTCCAGTCTTCATGTCATTCCAGTGAAATCTCGACTTGTAGCGTCTTCCTCTCTAGAACTCTCCGACTGGCCCATTGGCCTATTTATGCTCCTTCCAGAGAGAGGGATTATGGGTAGTTCTACTTAGTACCTTGTTTCAGGTTCTGCCCAAAACATCTTTTTGTAAGATTAGATCAACTCTAACTACTTAGCAGTTAGTAAGGATTCCAACATTTTCCCTCCTTTAAGATCTCTTTGGGATGTAAACCTATTAGAAAGACTGTTGGATCAAAGGGTATGCGCAATTTGATAGCCCTTTGGGCGTAGTTCCAAATTACTCTATAGAATAGTTGGTTTCATTCACAATTCCACCAACAATGTATTAGTGTCCTAGTTATCCCACATCCCTTCCTACATCCATCATTATCTTTTCCTGTCATCTTAGCTAAATTGAGAGGTTTGGTGATATCTCAGAGTTGTCTTAATTTGCATTCCTCTAATCAATAGTGATTTAGAACACCTTTTCATATGATTAGATATGGTTTTAATTTATTCATCTGAAAATTGTCTGTTCATATCCTTTGACCATTACCAATTAGAAAATGGCTTGAATTTGGCAGGAGTTCTTCTTTGGCTATTTTTTCAAATAGTTTTTATAGTATTGGTGTTAATTGTTATTTAGATATTTGGTAGAATTCACATGTAAATCCATCTGGCTCTGGAGATTTTCTATTAGGGAATCTGTTGGAATCCTTACTAACTGCTAACTAATTAGAGTTGATCTAATCTTACAAGATGTTTTGGCCAGAACCTGAAACAAGGTACTAAGTAGAACTAATTAATACAAGGCTTGTGTTCACACCTTTACTCATTGGAGTCCACAAGGATGCTAGCTTCACAAAGTACACTTTCTAACTTCAAGGGAGTCCACACCTCCCTTAAAGCTCGTTGGGCCAGAGAGCACTATGGGAGAAAACTCATAATCCCATTCTCTCAGAAGAGTCAGATAAAAGGCCAGCGATGAGGGATCTATGGCAGAATACATTTTTTCCTCTTGGCTGGCTGGTCGTGCTGGACTCGAGAGGAGCGACTCTGGTGCAGAGAACACTTTGACGGATTTCAGTGGAGCTATGCCAGAAGCCCTCTCTCCACGGCAAGTTGGTGGCTGGGCTCCCCAGAAGGAAACAAGAGAGACATTCCATCTCTGTGTTGGTTGGAGGCTGAAGAAAGCAAAGGCAGAGGCTGAAGGACAGAACCTTTGGATTTGGAGATATTCGGAGGTCTCTAAGCCTCTAAGCCCTGTGTTTTGAGAAGAACAAGAACTCCAACATTTGAACTCTAACAGGAATCAATTAGTAGCTTGATGTATTTCTTTTTTCTAAAATGGGACAATTTAAGTAATTTATTTACTCTTTTGTTAATCTGGGCAATCTATATTTTTGTAAGTATTCTTCCATTTCACATAGGATATCAAATTTATTGACATAAAGTTGGGCAAAACAGCTTCTAATTATTGCTCTAATTTTCTCTTTATTGCTGGAAAATTCTCCATTTTCATTTTTGAGATTAACAATTTGATTTTCCTCTTTCCTTTTGTTAATCAAATTAACTAAAGGCTTATCTATTTTCTTTTTTTCCCATAAAACCAAATCTTGGCATTATTTATTAATTCAATAGTTTTCTAACTTTCAATTTTATTAATTTCCTCTTTTATTTTTAGAATTTCAAATTTGCTATTTAATTGGGGGTTTTAATTTGTTCTTTTTCTAGCTTTTTAGTTGCAAGCCCAATTCATTGATCTTTTCTTTCTCTATTTTATGCAAGTAAGCATCCAGAGATATAAAATTTCCCCTAATTAACACTTTGACTGCATCCCACAAATTTTGATATGTTGTCTCATTATTGTCAGTCTCATGGATTAATTTATAGATCATGTCTATGACTTAATGTTGCATCCATTCATTCTTTAGGTTTAGATTATTTAGTTTCCAATTAATTTTTGTCTA
The DNA here is from genome assembly GCF_016432865.1 of Antechinus flavipes. Lineage (NCBI taxonomy): Eukaryota > Metazoa > Chordata > Mammalia > Dasyuromorphia > Dasyuridae > Antechinus > Antechinus flavipes. The sequence continues at coordinate 294,624,725 of NC_067401.1, read as the reverse complement.
TTTTTCCTTGGTCTTTTACTTACTGTAATTTTTATTGCATCATGATTTGAAAAAAAAATGCATTTACTCTTTCTGCCTTTATGCATTTGATTTTGAGGTCTTTATGCCCTAATATATGGTCAATTTTTGTATAGGTTCCATGAACTGCTGAGAAAAAAAATGTACTCTTTTCTGTCTCCATTTAATTTTCTCAAAGATCTATTGTACCTAACTTTTCTTAAATTCTATTTGCTTCCTTAATTTCTTTTTAATTTAAGCTCTAAAAGAGCAAGGTTGAGATCCTCCACTATTGTAGTTTTGCTGTCTATTTATTCTTGCAGTTCTCTCAACTTCTTTAGGAATTTAGATGCTGCACCATTTGTTGCATATATGTTTAGCATTGATATTACTTCATTATCTATGGTACCCTTTAGCAAGATATATTTTCTTTCATTATATCTTTTAATTAGCTCAATTTTTACTTTTTCTTGATCTGAGATCAGGATTGCTACCCTTGTTTTTTTTTTTTTTTAACTTCACCTGAAGCATAATAAATACTACTCCAGCCTTTCATCTTTACTTTTGTATGTATCACTTTTGTAAACAACATATGTGGCATTCTGGCTTTCAATCCAGTATGCCATCTACTTTCATTTTATGGGAGAGTTCACCCCATTCACTTTCACAATTAAAATGACTAATTCCATATCTCCTGCCTTCTTATTTACCTCAAATTATGCTTTTCTCTTTCATTTCCCCTTTTCTCCCATCCCCAGTATTTTGCTTTTGACCACCATTTCGCTCAATCAACCCTCCTCCTTCATAGTTCCTCCCGCTTTCTTATACCTTTCCCCTACAACTTTTGTTTTCCCTTCTATCAACCTCCCCTTTTAATTTCCCCTTTTCTCTCCTACTTCCCTATAAGGTGAGACAAGTTTCTCTGTGAAACGAAATATGTTTAATATTCTCTCTTTGAGCCAAATCTGATGAGAGTAAGATTCACTCAATGTTCATTCCCCTCCCTTCTTTCTCTCAGTTGTAATAGGTTTTCTTTGCCTCTTTACAAGATGTAATTACCCTCCTTTTATCTTTTACCTTCTTTTCCCAGTACAATTCCCTTTCCACCTCTAGCTTCATTTTCATATTATCACAGTAAAATCAAATTATACCTGCACTCTCTATCTATACCCATTACAGAGATATAATTCCCAACAGTGCTTTCCTTTTTACCTTTTATTCTTCTCTTGAGTTATATATTTGGAGGTCAAATTTTTCATTCAGCTCTTGTTTTTTTCAACAGAACTAAGTGAAATTCATCTGTATCATTGATTGTCCATCTTCTTTCCTGAAAGATAATTCTCAATTTACCTGGATAGTTTATTGTTGGCTGCACTCCAAATTCCTTTGCCTTTCAGAAAATCAGATTCTAGGCCCTTAGAACTTTTAAGGTGGAGGCTACTAGGTTGTGAGTAATCCTAATCGTGGCTCTTTAATATTTGAATTCTTTCTGACTGCCTGCAATATTTTTTTTTTCCTTTGTCTGATAGTTCAGAATTTTGCTTTGATATTTCTTGGAGTTTTCATTTTGCAGTCTCTTTCAGGAGGTGGTTAGTGAATTCTTTCAATGGATATTTTACTTTCTGATTCTAGGATACCAAGGCAGTTTTCCTTGATGATTTCCTGAAAGATAATGTCTAGGCTCTTTTTTTTTTTTCATTTTTGTTTTCAGGAATTCCAATAATCTTTAGATTTCTCTCCTATTTTCCAGTTCAGTTTTTTTTTTTTTATGAGGTATTTTATGTTTTCTTATGCTTTTTCATTTTTTTTTTGGTTTTGCTTGACTGATTCTTGATATCTCATTGAATCATTCATTTCCATTTGTTCAGTTCTATTTTTTAGTGAATTATTTTCAGCAGTTACATTTTTTAGGTTTTTGCTTTTTTTTGTATATGGCCAATTGAATTTTTAAATGAGTTGTTTTGTTCTATGGATATTTTTTTCTATTTCACAAATTCTGTTTTTAAGGAGTTGTTTTCTTTTCCAATTCACATATTCTGCTTTTCCGTGGGTTGTTTTCTTTTTCCATTTTGTCAAATCTATTTTGTAAGGAGTTCTATGCTTTTTCCATTTCATTAAATTTATTTTATAATGAGTTTTCTTCATATAATTTCTTTGTTTCCTTTTCCAAACCCTTTTGCAAAGTTCTCATTTCCTTTTCCCATTTTTCTTGTAACTCTCTCTTAGATATTTTTTGAATTCTTCCAAGTCAGACCTATGAAATGGGGAACAATTTTTATCACTTTCTGGGGCTTCATTTGAGGGCAGTCTGCTTTTAGTGTCCCCAGGGTTTGAAATCTATTCTTCTCTTGCTCCATAAAAACTATCTGTGGTCAGAGTTCTTTTTTGTTCATTCAAAAAAAAGCTAGAGTCTGTTTTTAGGGAAAAGGGGGGATTGTCCAAGTTTTCTCTACATAAAACAGTAGTTGCACCGGGTCAGAACTGACTAACTTTTGGTTGTTGGGTGAGTGTAGCCAGGTTTTGTGAAAATTTGGCCTTTAGGGGCTTACTACCATGCCAGATCACCATGTGCTTCAGTGTAGCCCTGAAAAAGAGAAACACCTCACCAAGCCTCAGGACCTGGTGTTCAACACAAGGTAAACTATCAGACCCCAACAACCTCCAGCATATCTAATTAGTGCAATACCAGAAAAGCAGCAGCAGGTATCTATTGACACTGACACAAGAAGCCTAAGAAATTATTCCTTCCATCCTTGGAGAAAGCTCATTTTTTTTAAAAAGGGAAAGATTCCCCCAGGACCCTCCCCCAAAAAGATGAGCAAAAACAACAACAATAAAACAAGAATCTGACCATAAAAAAGTTATTATGGTGATGAGAAAAACCAAGACACTAATTCAGGAGAGAACAACAATTTCAAAACACCAAACTGCCACCAAAATGGGATGTAGTCTACCACCTCCAAAATATTCATAGAAGAACTAATATATATATATATATATATATATGTATATACACATGTATATATATATGTATATACGTATATATATATATACATATATATGTATATATGTGTATATACATATATATATGTAAAGTAATATAAGAGAGATAGAAGAAAAATGGGAAAATAAACGAGAGTGATGCAAGAAAATTATGAAAAAAGGGTAAACAACTTGGAAAACTGCCTAGAAAGTAGAATATGGCTAAAAGGAAAAGGAAAATATCCACTGAGGAAAACTACTACTTTAAAAAAATATCTGAAAATGACTATTTAAAGAGTGCAATTGGCCAAATGGAAAATAGGGTACAAAAATCAATTGAAGAAAAGGCTTGAAAAGTTAGAATTGAGCAAGTGGAAGCTAATGACTCTATAAGGCATCCTGAACATATCAAATTTAAAAGAAATAAAAATAGACGAAAATATAAAATAGCTCATAGTAAAAAAAAAAAAAAAAAAAAAAAAAAAAAAAAAAAAAAAAAAAAAAAAACTTGACCTGGAAAAGCAGAGACTATGGACTAACTGAAAGTCATAATCTAAATCTAGACAGCATTTCAGAAAATCGCCCTCATTTCTTGTAACCAGAGGACAAAACAGACATTGGAAGAATCTGCTGATCAACACAGTAAAGAATTCAAAAATAAAATCTCTAAGGAACATATAATCACATTTCAAAACAATCAAGTGAAGGGAAAAAAAACTACAAGGGATCAGAAAGAAATAGTTTAAATATCAGGGAGTCACAGTCAGGATTATATAGGACTTGGAAACTGCAGCATTAAAGGACTACAATTCATGGAAAACGATATTCTAGAAGGCAAAAGAGCTTGGACCACAATCAAGTATCACATACCTGGACAAATAGATCATAATACACCAGGGCAGGGGGAGGGAAAATGATCATTTAATGGCATGGAAGAATTTCAAGCTTTCATAAGGAGACAATGAGTTATTTTTTTTTTCCTTAATGACTGACTTCCAATATCAAGACCCAAGAGAAGCATACTTCCAGGTAAAAGGGGGAAAGAAAACACAAGGGATTGAATACAGCTAAATTATTTATATCCCTTTAAGGAAAAAATATAATTGTTATTCTTTTTAAAAATTATATTACTAATAATAGAACTAGAAGGAATATAAATAGACAAATGATATGGGTATAAGGCAAATTAAAAGAAATAAAATGTTAAAACATAAAGGCATGAGAAAGATGAATGCTTAAGGAAGACATATATTAAGGAATGTGATTTATTTCACATGCAGAGTTACAGAAGATCTAGTATAATGTAGGGAAATATGAGAGAGTAAGCAAAACTAATCATTTGAAGCTTACTTTCATCGGCATTTGCTCAAAGACAGAATAGTATATACAATCAGTTGAAAATAGAAATCTATCTTACCTAATAAGGAAGTAGTACTGAAGGATATTAAGTAAAGAATGATGGGGAGATGATAGAAGACAGGGCACAATGGGAAGGTAATAGAAGCAAAACACAAGTGAAGAGGGAAAGAGTAAAAGGAAAACCATGAGAAAACATGAAAAAGTAGGATGTAGTAGAAGTAAAAAATAGTAGACATAATTGTGACTACAAATAGGATAAACTTTCTCATAAAATGAAAGCAAATAGCTATAGTAGAAAAAAATCAAAATCCTGCACTATGTTGTTTACAAGAAACACACTCAAAATAGTGCAACACATAAAGTGAAGGTAAGGGACTGGTAGAAAATCTATCATATTTCAGATGAAGTTTAAACAAAAACAGGGGCAGTAATACTGAATACAGACAGAGTAAAAGCAATGACAGACTTAATGAAAAGAGGTTAAAAAGGAAACTACATCTTGCTAAAAGCTATCATAGAATATGAAGTAATGCCAATATCAATATATGCAGCATTGATATAGTGTCCAAATTGTTAAAGCTGAAGTTAAATGAATTATAAGAAGAGTAGACAGCAAAATTGTGGGGGAACTTAATTCTGTCTTCTCAGCTCGTGGTGAATCCAATCAAAAATAAATAAGAAAGAAACCAAAGTGATAAAAACAGTATTAGAAAAGTTAAATATGAAACTTTAGAAAAAAATTAAATGGGAAGAAAAAGGAATATATATATATATATATAAAAATTTTTTTTCTCTGTAGTATATGAGACCAATGGCACAGGTCAAAATCTAATGTAACAATGCAGAAATAGTAAATGTATGCTTTTTACATCATAATACAATAAAATTACATTCAATAAAAAAGCAATAAAAATATAGATTAAAATTAATTAGAAACTAAATAATCTTATCCTAAGGAATAAGTAGCTCAAAGAATAAATCAAAGTACTTATTGATAATTTAGTAAAAGAAAATGAGAACGAATCAACATAACAAAATCAAAAACAAAACAAAACAAAACAAAACAAAAACAAATAGTGCTTAGGGGAAATTTATTACTCTTAATTTTTCATTGATAAAAATGGAAAAAAAGAACAAGTTAATGACTTCAGGATACAACTAAAAAAAAAAACTTGAAAAAGAACAAATTAAAAATTCTTATTGAGCAGCAAATTGAAAACCTGAAAATCAAAGATGAGATTAATAGATTGAATATAAAAAGTCGATTGAGTTAATAAATAGATTGAGGAACTATTTTTAAGGGGAAAAAAACAAAAATAAAGAAAAACATTGGTTAATTTGATTTTTTAAAAAAGAATGAAAGTTTTTTTTTCTTTTTAATGTTATTTTTCTTATGAAAAACAATAATTTTGAAAATATGTCTAGAAGAAGTACACATGATTAACATATATTGGATTACTTGCTATCTAGGGGAAGGGAGAAAAAACAAAATTTGGAAATAAGCTTTTGCAAGGGTAAATGTTGGAAATTGTCTATGCATATGTTTTGAAAATAAAAAGCTTTTAAAAAGGCATGAAATGAATCAAATATCCAATATCAAAAAAGAAAAAAAAAGAATAATGACAACATTAAAGTATTTAATAGGAAATATTTTACCCAATTATATGCCAATAATTCTATCTGAGCAAAATAGTTGAATACATAAAAAATAAAAATTACCAAGATTAAAAGATCAAATAATAATTTCATTTTAGCAAAAGAAATTGAACCAACCAATAATGACCTCCCAAGGAAAAATTCTCCAGATTCAGATGGGTTCATGAGTGAATGAATGAAAAATGAGTGAAATGACTTAACGAGTAAAATAATTTAAAGAACAATTAATTGTGATAATTCATAAACTATTTGGAAAAACAGGGAAAGGAATCCAACCAAACTCATTTTATGAACAAATATGGTGCTGATACCTAAAATGAAAATAAGTAAAATGGAGAAAGAAAATTATAGACCAATTTCCCTAATGAATAACAAGGCAAATATTTTGAGTAAAATACTACTAAGGTTATTATCACAATAAATATATCATAAGGATTATATGTTATGATGAAGTAGAATTTACAACAAGAATACACAGGGTCTATTTAATATTAGGAAATCTATCAAGATAATTTATCATATCAATAAAAACAAAAATCATGTGATTGTCTCAATAGATGCTGAAAAATCTTTTGAGAAAACACAGTACCCATTCCTATTTAAAACCACTACAAAGCATGGAAGTAAAGGAAATTTTCTTCAAAATGATAAGTAGTATCTGTCTAAAATCATCAGCAAGCATTATCTATAATGGGGATAACTTTCCAATAAAATCAGGGCTAAATAATGGCCAGTGTTTTCTAATATAGTATTAGAAATAGTAGCTACTGCAATAAAAGAAGAAAAAGAAATGAAAAAAAAAAGAGAATAAGTAATAAGGAAATTAACAGTATTAGCAGAGGATGTGGTAGTATACTTAGAGAACACTAGAGCAGCAACTAAAGTAATTTTTTATTATAGTAAATTTATTTTTAATACACATTGCTTTATGAATCATGTTGGGAGAGGAAAATCAGAGCAAAAGGGAAAAGCTATGGGACAGATTAAAAAAAAGTCAGAAAAAAGAAGTGAACATAGCATGCGTTGATTTATATTCAGTCTCCTTAGTTGTTTTTCTGGATGCATATGGCATTTTTTTGTCCCAAATCTATTGGGATCGCTTTGTATCACTGAACCAGTGAGAAGAATCATGTTTATCATAGTTGATTATTGCACATTCTTTCAGTTATTGTGTACAATGTATTTCTGGTTCTGCTTGTTTCTCTCATCATCAGTTCATGTAAATATTTCCAGGCCTTTTTTACAATCAGCTTGTTCATCATTTTTATAGGACAATAATATTACATTACCTTCATGTACCACAGCTTGTTTAGTCACTCACCAACTGATGGTGATTCACTCATTTTCCAGTTCTTTGCTACCACAAAAAGAACTGCTACAAATATTTTTCCATTTGTGGATCCTTTTCCCTCCTTTATGATTTCCTTGGTATATAGAGCCAGTAATGACACTGACAGGTCAAAGGGTATGCATTGTTTTATAGCTCTTTAAACATAGTTCCAGATTCCCTCCAGAATAGTTGGATCATTTCACAATTCCACTAATAATACATTAGTGTCCCAGTTTTCCCACATCCTCTGCAATATTTATCACTGTCTTTTCCTGCCATCTCAGCCAAATTGAGAGGTGTGAGGTGGTACCTCAGAGTTGTTTTATTTTGCAATTCTTTAATCAATAGTGATTTAGAGTATTTTTTAACATAAAAATATATGATTCTAATTTTGTCATCTGAAAATTGTCTGTTCATATCCTTTGACCATTTATCAATTGGGGAATGACATGTATTCTTTTAAATTTGACACAGTTCTTTATATATTTTAAAAATGTGACCTTTATCAGAAATAGTAGTTGTAAAGATTTTTCCCCCAACTTTGTACTTCCCTTTTAATCTTGTTTCTGTTGGTGTTGTTTATGCGTTTTTTTTTTTTAATTTAATGTAATCAAGGTTTTCTATTTATGGAATGACTAGTTATGGAATGATTGACATAGTGTTGGTGCCTGAAAACTTCAAGAAGAATTTCAGAAGCAGAACAGAGAGACATTTAGGTGCAATGTTTGTTGACCTGACCATGGGCTTTGATACTTTTAATCATGAAATTGGATTGTCCAGCGAAGGTGGTCAGCATTGTAGGTCAATTTCATGCTGACACAAACAGAGGTTCTGGATAAAGTACAATGTTCTTGTGCTTTCCAAGTCACCAACAGAATGAATCAGGATTGTATGCTTGATGCCATGCTCTTCAAACATGAATTGCTCCTTTAATTTTCAGAATTTCTAATTTGATATTTAATTGAGAGTTTTTACTGTGTTCTTTTTCTAGCTTTTTCAGTTGCATGCCCAAATTCATTGATTTTCTCTTTATTTTATTCATGCAAGCATCTGGAGATATAAAAGTTCCACTAAGAACTGCTTTGGGTTCATCCCATGCATTTTGATATATTGTCTCATTAGTGTTATTCTTTTGGATGAAATAATTCATTGTTTCTATGATTCATTGTTTGACTCATTTATTCTTTCGGATTAGATTATTTAGCTTCCAATTTATTTTTCCTGGGCCTTTATTACACTTCATTTTTATTGCCTCATAATCTGAAAAGGATGTATTTACTATTTCAGCCATTTTGTATTTGATTGTGAGGTTTTTAATACATAATACACAATCAATGTACTGCTAAGAAAAAGGCATATTCCTTTCTATCCTTACTCTATTTTCTCCAAAGGTCTCGCATAACTAACTTTTCTAAAATTCTCTTCACCTCCTTAATTTATTTCTTGTTTATTTTGTGGTTAGACATTTCTACTTCTGATGGAGGGAGGTTGAGATCCCCCACTAGTATAATTTTACTCTCTCTGTCTTGTTGGAACTCAACATCTCCCTAAGAATCTGGATGCTATACCACTTAGTGCATCTAAGTTAAGTATTGATATTATTTCAATATCTAAAGTACCTTTTAGCAAGATGGACTTTCCTTCCTTATCTCTTTTAATTAAATCTATTTTTGCTCTTGCTTGATCTGAGATCAAGATCCCTACCTTTTTAACCCTTTTTTTAACCTCACTTGAAGCATAATCTTTTACCTTTGCTCTGAATATATCTCTCTGCCTCAAATATATTTCTTGTGAACTATATATAATAGGATTCTGGCTTTTAATGCACTCTGCTGTCCACTTCTGTTTTATGGGAGATTTCATCTCATTCACATTCATAGTTGAAATTATTAACTATATTTCTCTCTCTTCTATTTTCCCCATTTATGCTTTTCTTCCTCATCAGTGTTTTGCTTCTGATCACCACCTTTGTCAATCTGTCCTTCCTTTTTTTTTCAACCCTCTCCCTTTTCTTATGCTTTCCCCCTTCTACTTATTCATTGCCTTTTATTCCCTCCCACTTTCCTATAGGATGAGACAAATTTATAGACCAAAATAAGTTTTTGAGCCAAATTCAACTAGATTAATATTCAAACAAAGCTTATCCTCCTCCCTTTTTCTCCTGATCTATAATAACTCTTCTTTGTCTCTTCATTTGATGTAACTTAACTTATTTTATTTTCTATTTCCTCTTTACCTAGTACAATATATTTACCATCACTAATTTCTTTTTATATCATCACATTAGAGTTAACTTATACCTGTATCTGCTGAGTATCCTCTTTATAACTGACAAAGACACAGTTCTCAAGAGTTATAGGTATCATCTTCCTAAGTAGGGATGCAAACATTTTAACCTCTAAAAACACAGAGAAGCTTCTTCTAATTTTTAGTGAATTATTTTCTTCAGTTAGCTTTTTTACCTCCTTTTGCATTTGACTAATTGTATTTTTAAAAGAGTTTTGTTCAGAGAATTTTATTTTCTATTTCATCATTTATTTTTTAAAGTTGTTTTCTTATTTTACTTTACCAAACTTTTTTAAAGAAGTTGTTTTATTCAGTGTATATATACATATGTGTGTAAGGACCTCTTACTGCTTGTCTTAGGGCATATGGTGCTATAGGCTTTCTTACCACACTGGATGGGTTTGGCCAGATCCTTCATATTATGCTGGGTTTGGGGACTCACAATTTGCCTTTTGCAGTTATGTTGAAATTCTCACAGTTGATTTGCTGATCCATTGGCCTTCTGAACCAGGACATTGTAATCAACACTACTCTATTTTGGCTAAGAGTCTGCTACTAGATGCCCTACACTGGATGTTCCAGTGCCAGGCCTTTCAGCTCCCCACCTGCTCAATTGAGACATCCCTTTCTTGAAATCCTTCTAAGATTTCTTGAGCTGGAAAATTATTATACTCCAAATGATTAGGGGTTCTGTCACTCCTGGATCTGTTCAGAATTTTAATCTAGTATTGATTCTTGTTATGGGCCAGAACTTTGCATTTGAAACCAGGATTCTTACAAGGTGCTAACTAAGTGGAATTGATAATACATTGGTTAGCTAGTTTAGACTGATGATTAATAGTTCTCTAGTTCAGTACATGTACTTAGAACTTAATATAGTTCTACAAGATTCACACCTACAATGACATAATAAAAATAGAGCATATAAATCTGGGACAAACTCAGTCAGATACATTCCATCTTTGATCAGGCTTCTGGTGGCTCTCCTCCTTCCTGCAGTTTGGGAGAGATTGGTTCAGATTCAGAGGGACTCAGAGACAGATTCACTTCATCTCACACCACTGTGGTAGCTGGCCTCCTGCATTTCCTCCACTGGGACCAAGCTAACCCTGGCCCCAGGCAGTTAACCTATCTGATCCCTTCCATTCATCACTTTGTGGATCTCTCCACATCACCTGGTGATTATCTAAAGATAGTGGAGCTCCTCAAACTGAACACTGCCCTTTCAGTGGGTTATAAAACTTGTCTGCCAGAGCCAGTGCATCTTTATCAAAAATTTAAAAAATAATGGTATAGAGAGCCAAATTTAGAAATTCTCTAGGGTTACCTGTGGCAGTAAAAGAACTTCTAAGCATTTTGCACACTTTTGTGCTCAGTATCAGATTTTACACATCATTGGCATAACTTTTAATCCTCAAGGTCAGGCAATAGAAGAAAGGAGAAACAAAGACATTAAGACACTCCTCCAAAAACAAAAGAAAGAGAGAGCCACAGGTGGATAGTTTATTGATATTCAAGAGAATCTAAAGGAGACACCTTTTCCATAGTACACTGAATTATCCCCTGTAATGACAAATAAAAAAAAAAAACTTTATCAGTTTTAATCTGGCATTTTGAACCAACTTCATTCAATTCCTTCTCGGTAGATTAATACCTATAAGGTAGTAAAACAAACAAAAAACAAATGGTGAGCAACTACTAGATTATTTTGAGTGATGTGATAAACTAATAAATTCTAGGTATTTTATCTGCTTGCATTCCTGCTTGACTTTTTAAAGAAACTTGCTTGTCTGCTAGAAGTAGTATAGCTTTAAATTTAAGGTTTTCTTACAGAGTGAGAATAATATCTGCCTAACTCCCAATCATCCTAGTACAATAATGAACTAGAGCTGGATGATAGGTGTTATAATACTCTCTAATTTTCCAGTATCTAATTCTTTCATCCACAGTTATGTATTTTTGCTCTTGCATTACCACAAATATCACCTATGGAAATAAATTTGGGGAAATAAGCATGAAATGATTTTGGGGAATTTGTAACATGAGTCCAGCATGATAATAGATCAATTTATTGATAAGCACATAGCTTTTGGAATTGCATCAGTATTTTGATATTTCATTGATTTGGTCAAGGAAGATGTAAATATAAGACCAAATAAGCCACATGAATGATATGTTTTGGGGACCCAAGATGGTAGATAGTAGACATGTTTTTATGTGACCTCCTCAGAGCTTCTCCCAGATCAACGGCAGAGTAAACTTCTGAACTGGTTTTGGAGTGACAGAACCCACAAATATTTGAAATAAAACAAATTTCCAGAAGAAGATGCTGTGGAAGAACTTCAAAAAAGGTCTGTTTCAACTGGACAGGGGGAGAGGCTGTGAGACCAGACTGTGGGTTAGAGAGCCCCAGCCAAAGATCTGGGGCAGGGAGCCAGGGTATCGTGGTGTCCACATACTGAAGAATCTATCGTGAGACTCTTTGGCTGCTCTGTCCTTTTTACAAATCAGTGGGTCATTAGATTAGCTGTAAGACACTCAAAACAAATACAAAAGGCAAATTGTAAGCCATTGAGCCTGGGAAGAATGTGGGAATTAGCTGGTTTACCCAGCACAGAAGTCAGTAAGCAGTACCAGCCACAGGGCAAATTAAAACACCTGTTGCCCCTTTGCCTTAGGAGCAAACCTCAACCTTTAAAAAATGAGCACAATTGCATTTTTGTTTTCCTTTTCAGATTTTTTTTTCTTTCTAGATCAGATTTTTCTTGTGCAGCAAGATAACTGTATAAATATGTATACATATATTGCATTTAACATATATTTTAACATATTTAACATATATTAGACTACCTGACATCTAGGACTGGGGATGGTTGGAAGGAGAGGAACATTTAGAACAGAAGATTTTGCAAGGGTCAGTGTTGAAAAAATTACACATGCATATGTTTTGTAAATAAAAAGCTATAAATAAATAAATTAAAAATGAACACAAAAGCAAAAGGAACTCTGATCATAGACAGCTTTTATGGAGAAATAGAAGAATAGACCTCAAACCCTGAGGATCCTAAAGACAAATCAGCTCCAGATGGAGACCCAAAGAGTGATCTGTGTTGGTCCCCATTTCACAAGGCTCTCTTGAAAGAATTCAAAAAGGATCTTAGAAGAAAAAATGAATTGTGTGTTTCCAAATCATTTCATCCAGTTGAAGGAGATGTTTTTATTTGGATGGAGAAGGAAAAGAAAATCATTAGCCATGGATCAACAAGCATTTATTAAATGCTTACTATATGCTAGATACTATATGCTAGATAATTTATTAACTAAGAAGCTGCATCAATGAAAATGTTAAGGAAAAAGGAATAGCAACACCAGCATATTAGGCAGAACTCCCTCTTTCAGCAGATGTAACTTTTGGTATTTTTTTTTAAACTCTGGCAATAGAATTTCTAAAAATGAAAATGCTAGCGAGGGAATCCTCCCTGATAGTAGAGATATTCTTATATTTTATTTTCAATTCAGGTTTGCTAAAAATCCAGGGAGTCTTTTAACCCTCTCCAAAACACAATATTAATAAGTATGCATACAGATTACCCCATCAACCAGAACAATATTCTCCAATACATTTCCCCCTCCTTGTCTCAGGGCAAAACGTCTACACAAATCTCATCATCTCCAATAATCTCTAGATTTTTCAGAAATACATTTTCTATTTTATTTCTATGAAAGGAAGACTTCTATACAATTTTTTTTACCTTTGTCCACTGGTTGTTTTCAGGAAATTACTAGTAAAAGATTTTAAATGGAATTCCTTACAATGGAAAGATCCATTAGGAGGCAGTTATCTAAAAGAAATACAAGCCAGAATTATTTGTACAGCCTGAGAGTATATAAAAGTCACTGTTTCCTAAGTTACAATATCTCTATCTCTGTCTGTCTCTTTCTATCTCTCCCCCCCCCTTTCCATATCTCTATGTTTGTCTGTCTCCAGAAAATATCACCATTTGATGAATGTGTACTGTAATGATTATCACTTTGAATTTAGTGAATTCTGTTTACAACAAATATGCTTATCATTGCTCCCATTTCTTGTTTACTGAAAATTTAAAGTTCTCACTTCTACCACACTTCATTTTCATAGTTTTAGGTTACTCTAGATGTCATCAGATGTAAAACAGTTATTTTATATCAAAATGTATAACTCTCTTTTATTTAGGTTGACCTAATTTTAAATTTAGCAATGTTGAAATAATTTATACAAACTTACACTGAAACAAATTATGTGTATTTGTGTGTTCCACCATGAATTGAGGTTGGTAAGAATAGACAATTAGCTTTATTTGGAAAAACAAGATAGAAAGACTTAGTTACTATGAAAAACATTTAGCCTTCTCAGTCCAAATATAATTCTTTCAATACTGTCTAAGTAATTTCCCATCTGACATTTGAATCCATCCTGGGTATAGAATAGATCCTAACATCTCAGAGGCTGTCCAGAATAATAAATGCTAGACTCAGTGCAAAATCTGAGAGATACAGTGACAAACTAGAGGTGGCTACAGTCTTGCTCTGTCTCCATTACGATATCAGCAATGAAGTGAGTTTATCAGATATGACCTTCATGGCTGACCTGAAGAATCATCCTTGCTTTCCAAAGAGAGGCAACTAAAGAAACATGATTCAGTTTTGATCTAGACATTTAATGAAGTAAAACCTTTTATCTTCAAGGAGAGGTCACTTCTTTTATGGCATTCTCTTTATTTCAATTACATATGACACAATACTGGTTGATTGTTTAACAAGTTTTTATAGTAATTGAGCAAGATATAGTAAAGATACAGCCTTTAAAAGCTGATCTATTGTTGTGTCTGCATTTTTGTGTTCCTTTATAATAATTTGCTATAATAATAATAGAATCCCAAGTACATGGATAGTTTAAAATAAGTGATATTTTTATATTTGATTTTTGGATATGTCAACCTAATACTCAAGCAAATGATAGCGAAATACATAAGATCAGAATAACAAGCATTTGTTAGCTCTCTCCTACATAACAGTAACTGTGATAAGCACTGGAGAGAAACAGGAAGGCAAAAATAGTCTCAACCTTCAAGGAGTCACAATTTAATGAACAAGTCTGTATTCACCTGCCTACATATCAAAACCTGGACACAATCTTGGGAAAAGAGGCCATCATAAAGAAGGGAAACATTTTTTTTTTAATGATTGTTCATACACAAATTAGATTGATTTTAGTTGAGAAACAAGTTAAGAATAAGTAACTACCTTTGATTAATTTAGGTATCCAGGAATTGAGAAACTATATGATATATTAAAAAACCATAACAGATAGAATTACAGAGTGATATTCAAAATATTATTGAGAACAAAATGCATATAATAAGTTGGGAGAAGGCCAAGAACTCTCCCATTTTTCTCCAAAAAAGGAAAAGAAAAATAAGAATATAGAATTGGGCTTGATTTAAATTCTTTTTTTTTCCTGAGGCAATTGGGATTGAGTGACTTGCTTGGGTCACACAGCTAAGTAGTGTTAAGTGTCTGAGGCCATATTTGAATTCAGATCCTCTTGACTTCAGGACTAGTGCTCTATCCACTATAACATCTAGCTGCCCCTTGATATTAATTCTTTAAAATATCTGGAATATAGTTGAATAAAAAAATTGATGAGAGGTTTTTGAATATTGAGAAAAAGAAGTGGGGATTACTAAAACTCATCATGCAAAGTATGTAACAGACAAAGCCAAATTTTATTTTATTTTATCTTATTTTAAACTAGATGGGTAGATCAGGCCATACATATAGTTTTCCTTGATTTAGGAAAGCATGTGAACAATTTGCTCATGAATTGTTATGGAAAATATTGAGATATTTTTACGTTACATGACAGAACGATTAGATGGAATTTAAAGTGATTAATTGCCATGAACATTCTCTATCATGGCACTTTGTTATTTAGTCGATTATGACTGACTCTTTATGACCCTAGTAAGAATTTTCTTGACAAAGACATTGGAGTGATTTGTCATTACCTGCTCTACCTTTTTTTTTTTTTTTTTAATCAGGATCTGAGGCAAATAGAGTCACAGTCAGCTAGTAATTATCTGGGGTCAGATTTGAATTTATATCCTCCTGATTCCAGGCCCTGTACTCTATCCACTGAGATAGCTAGCACCTCCTAGGAAATAGTAAATATCATTTAATAAATATTTGTCAAATGGCAGCTAGATAGCACAGTAGATAGAGTACTGCCTTGGGAGTTAGAAGTACCTGAGTTCAAATCCAGCCTCAGATACTTAATACATATTAGCTATATGACCTTAGGCAAGTCATTTAAGCCCAACTGCCTTTCAAAACAAACAAACAAAAACATTTGCCAACTTGGAAGGATGTCATAGATGAAGTACCCCAGAAATTTAGGTTTAGATCCGTATTGTTTATAATTCCTTACTAGAATGCAGTGCTAGGCATTATATTTTGGAAGGCTATAATAGTCTTTAGAAGATGATACAAATGGTGAGAAATTATCTTTTTTAATCCTGTCCTGTGTTCTCTCAAGCAAGATAATTAAATAAATATTTGAGGGTAAAGGCAATTATACTTGTGTTTGTCTTCTGAAGATAATCTAAGAACCAAGAGATAACATTTGAAAAGAGGCTGATTTTGGAAAGTAAAAACAAAAACACCCTCCCCCCCCCACACACACACAGAACAAACAAACAAACAAACAAACAAACAAAAAAAACACTTAGAATTATTTAAAAGTAAAACATACTGGTTTAGAAGTTGGTAGATTGCTTTTCATCAAGAATTTTGAAATGTAGATTAAATGAATACTTCAGGAGCTGATATGGAGAGATCAGATTTTATATGAACTCTAAGGCCTGTGATGGATTTATTCATTTTGTAAATGCTTACATTCAGAGAACACAAAATCAAAAATAAGTAAGAACAGTGAAAACATGTATTAAATGCAGTGCTACTTAGTGTAGAACATCACCTTTTTTCTCTGAATATGCTCAGTTAATTAGGAAAATCTTTTTCAACTCCTGAAAATTTATAATTCTGATATGTATACACATAAGTTATATGTGTATGTGTACATATATGGATATACATATGTATGTATTTGTGTGTATATGCACATATTTATAGACATAAATATAGATTAGATATAAATATAACACTGATTTGGAGAGCTAATTAGATAGATTACAACCATAGTTAAAATTGAAGTAGAGGTAATTTAGTCCAACCTTCTCATTTTATAGATGAAAATGTAATGCTGGAGAAACTGAGGCAAGATAGAGATTAGAGTTTTTAATATTTTATTTGGACTTATGAGAGGGAGAGATTGTGCTGGGGCCATTCTGCCCCCGGGCTGATGTCCAAAGCATCCAGTAGGTCATATTTATAAATAGTAGCTAAACAAAGGCAGGGGGTGGAGTCCAAACTCTGGTAAGTGGGAATCTCCAGGCAGGAACCATTGATCTGGTTCTGACAGGTTGAGGGGTAGGAACATAAATTCTAGCAAAGTGGAAGTTAAGGAGGTATCCAGTTTAGTGCCAGGAAGTGTGGACTCCTCCCTATCTTGAGTTTACACATTCACAATTGATAACCTCTGAGTTATATCAGTCTTAATGAATGGGGATGGGGGTAGGGGGTGGGGGGGTGCAACTAAGGGGATTGAGGTAGAGCAATTAAGGAAACTGAGTCAGAACAATTTAGGGAAACTGAGTCAGAACAATTAGGGAAACTAAGGCAGGACAATAAAAGGGAACTGTGGCACAACAAAAATATTATTGGAATTATTGTTTTCAGTACATACTTATAGGCAAATAACTTAGATAACTTAGATATTTAAGATATTGGCACATATTTTAAGAATATTGGGCACTTTGTGTTTTTGTGGATACCTATAATTACAATTATATAACATTTTAAGTGAAGAATAATAATGATTATTAGAGCTATATTTTTAAAGTTTCTTATTCATTGTGCTTACTAATTCCATAATCTCAAAGAAATGTTATTTTTTGAGTAAAATAAAAGTGACTTGAAGTAATTTAGGTCTATGTGAATGGACTGATTAAAATGACTAATGCATTACTGATTATTTAGTTTAGCTGAATACTCAAAATTCTAATCTTTTTGATATTGAACAAACATGCAACTGTATTTTTGGAAGTAATGTATGTACTTTTCCAATAATTCTCCTACTCAGTCTTTTAATTATGCTATTAAAGAAAAAAATCATGCCAGTATCCTGAATAGGAATCTATTTATAGGCATTACTCAAGAAATTGTTGTGTCTTGTTTCTTTTTTCCCTCAATAAGTACCAATGGATAATTCATTATGATGTATTGAGGAGACATAACTTGTCACTGTGCAGCAGCACATCATCAGGGAAATCTGTGATAGCAAAAGAAGATGGGATGCTGTCAACTGGCAATGCTAAAGTATAAGATACATAATTCAAATGTTCTATTGGTATCTTCACTTTGTCAAGAGGAAAAAAACAGGAAGGGAGAACTAGAGTCTGTTTTTGTTGGATCCTCTGTGGCAAATTTATGGGAGTATCTAAACAGGTTGAGGTACCTAAATGGCTCAATAGATTGAATGCTGGGCTTGGAGTCAGGAATACCTGAGTCCTAATCTTGCCTCAAAGACTCAATAACTGTGTGGCATTAGTCAAACTCATTAATCTTTGTTTGCCTAATCCTTTAGAGCAGGAAATGTCAAACCATTCCAATATCTTTGCCAAGAAAGCCTCATTTGGAGTCATGTAGAATCAGACATCACTAAATGAACAAAACCAAAACAAGTCACACAGGATGCTTGAGACAGACAATTTGTTGAGATCAGCTTTGGAAAGAATTTTCAAGTCAGTTCAAATGAACAGATCCATTGGAACATTTGAGTACAAGACCTATTGAGAAAGCAAGAGAGCTGAATCCTTGAAAAGAAGTTTATGGTGATCTTGATATAAGATTTAGGCAATAGCTACAAAATGGAAGAGACAGCTTTAATTTTCTTGCTTGTATTTATATAAGGCTTTTTTTTACCTAATAATTTCCATTGAAAAGGTTTTTTACTGTTGCAGATTGAGCTAAGGAAAACTTTACCAAAAGTCTGGAAATGCACAGTTATGCACAACGTATAACTACTTTCTTGTTAAAGTTTTCAAATCTTCAATAAAAATTAATCATCTACTTAGCTAAGCTAATCAGATCACTTTTTCAGTATTATTTTGCCCTATGTTAAGTTTTAGTCATGAAAAATATAAATTTAAGAACTAAAATTTACTAATGTTTTAAGTACATAAAAAAGGATAAACAACAGATGCTCCATAAGAATGACTAGGTAGAAAAACAAAACAAGCATTAAGAATGTTAACAAACCAGAGGACAATAATATTTGTAAATGATTTTAAAGTAAAGAAAATAGAATATATCATTCAGCAAAGACTGATGGTAGATAACAATAATAAAAATCAAAGAATGCAATGTGTGTATGTATGTGTGTGAAATCAGAGATATACATTTATATATCTATATAAAGAATATATATACATATATATCCATGTGTATAAATGCACATATCCATATCTGTTATGTAAATGAAATGAGAATCACTGGTATTTTTTTTTAGCAAAACAACTTCCAGAATATATGCATTGGGTTAGACAAAAATTCCTCTTCCACAAAATTCAAGTCCTTCTAAAATCACTGGAAAAGACTGAACATTTATTCATCTTTTCCATCAGCTTCAATAGTACCAACTTGGCTCCTAATTGCTCTCACTACTATGAAGCATAAAATTAAGCAATGACTATTTCAGATATCATTAAAAGCATATTTGGTATATTAGAAACAAGTTGAATTTTCTTTGCTAAGATTATTATTGCTATTAAATCAAAGCCCCATGAACTTTATGAAAATTTGGATAAGTTTTTCTTGCCTGTTCTCTCCAGCTGGGTGTGATATGGATTTTTAAAATGCTCCAAGTCAGTGAGACTTAAGCATCCAATAAATTTTGATCTAATAAGGCTTGCATATTACCAGAAACCCACTTTGATTTTTGTTTCTGAATAAATCTTGGTGATTTTCTATCTCACCTCATATTTATGTTTCAGATGACTGGATAGTTCACTCACTGAATCACTGGCCTGGAACTATGATTAGAATCCACCCATTGTTAAAAGTCTCTCTACATTTAGAAGAGTAGACTACCAATGAGGAGTTCTCAGAGAAATAAGTTGGGTAATTGAAGTTTCTGACAAATTGCAGTCAAGAGAAGCTCTCTGTCTTTGGCTTTCATAGATACCCTTCACCTTGAAGAGGCCCTGATTGAACAGTGATGGAATTACAATGATGGAATCACTTCTCTGAGCCCAACTAAAGAGGTAAAGAAAGGCCCAGAATGTCAGCACTGAAGATTACTTTCCTCTATTTCATCATAGGAAGTAAAAAGAGAATTATAGCTGAAGTTCTAGGTTTCCCTCTCTCTGGCAATGTCAGTTTCTTTTTTATGAAATTTGTGTCTATTACCTTATCAACATTATTTGACTACATAACTCACCAGATAATATGAGACAATGCATTGCAAATTTTAAAATAATACAAAATATGCTTTGCAAATAAAAAACAATAATTTCATTTTTACTTTTAAATATTTTTCAGGTAACTATCCAAGGACAAGAATTATCTCATAATTATTTATTTTTTGTTCAATGTTCTATAATGCCTACTTATTATAATAAATAATAATTAAAACAATTGCTTTTTAAAAATGGAATAAATGTATTGTGATCTTATTTCATCTTTTGTAGTATAATTGAAAGCACATGAAGAAAAACCCTGGGAATATGAAGAATTACAGTAAACATCATGTTATGGTTTAAAATATATTGGTTCTGGGGTGTGAGGACCTGGCTTCATATCCTTCCTCTCTGTGATGTCAGGAAAATCATCACTCTCCTTTGGCCTCAGTTTTCTTACTCATAAAGTGATGAAATGATTAAATAATCCTTAATTTACTTTTTGCATTTCTTTATGGCAAAGATGATATGATTTCATTGTGTTCCCAGTTTTATTTCTTCCATGGGTTCTCCATAATTGAAATACTTTTCCTTCCATGTATCTTGAAGATCATGGTGACAACTATGAAAAGCATTGTTCTTAAAGGTTTATGATGAAAGGGATGTTCATACAAATATGGACAGCAGGTTAGTCTGTGAAAATATTCCAGTTCCAGGACAATTTATTTATTAAATTCAGTCATTTAATCAACAATTTTTTTAAGTACATTCTATGTGTCAAGCATTATTTTGGGTGCTAGATAGAAATATTAAAAGGAAATAATGAAGTTTACAAGTATAATTTGAGATCTACACTTGTATCATGGGGGTTTTTCAGATTGGTTTATTGAGGTGTGAGTTTCTAGTGTGTAGGCAGAGTTCTTGCAAGATACCTATAAGGGAGGATTCAGAGAAGATGGAGTATTGTTCAGTAAATATAAAGCTCTCCAGATTTCCCCCACAAACAGAAGAAATTTTCACCCTAGGGGTAACATAGACTAGTGAAAAATCAAGACTTGTAGCATAACAGGGCTTCTGGTGGAACAACCCAAGAAGATCTGAAGAAACACCCAAGCTCATGGTTAACCAGTGTGAAATTTAAACAGCTCTGGGCTGGCTCCACAGAAATGCCAAATGGGAATCCCTGGGGCTACTGGGTTTGCCTATGTGGACTAAGAAGAATATAAAATATAAATAATTTTTGTTTTCTTTAATTATTATTATTATTGTCAAAGTTCTTTTTTTGGTCAGAATTTTCAAGTAGTTCAGTTATTCTTATATTTTCTATTCTTGATCTGTTCTCCAGATCTGTTGTTTTTCTTACCATATGTTTTAAATTATGTTCTATTTTTTTTCATTCTTTACATACACACACACACACACACACACACACACATATTTGTTATTTGTTATATATATTATAACTTAACTGGTTTCCCCTTGCCCAATTCAAATTTTCAAGGAATCATTTTCTTCTTCAAGGCTCTTTTATTTCCTTTTCTAGTTGGTTGTCTTTTTTCATAATCTTCATGTTTTTCATGGATGGTTTTTATTTTTCCTTTTAGTTTTTATTCAAATGACTCTCATTTGATTTTTAAAGTCTTTTTTCAGTTCTATAAATTTTCTTTGGGCAGGAAACCATTTAAGATTACTCTTTGGGGTTAAAAGAGGTTATTTTTACTTCACTGTTCTGAAGAACTCTGGTCTTCCCTATTCCCACAGAGTAGTTATGTACCTCTATGTGTCAAACATTATATTAGGTGCTGAATATAAATATTAAAATGAAACAGCGAAGTTTGTGAATATAATTTGAGATCTACAAAAATAATTTTAAATTTTAATTATTTCTTTTTGTTTATATTTCTATTTTTATACATTTGGAATAGTGCTAATTTTAATAGAACAAGGCATTACATTGCATGTGTTTCTGCTGATTCATGAGAGCAATGGATCCAGTATAGGAGATCCTCTTGCTTAGCCTTTAAGAGTCACCTTATCTGTTTCTATTAGACTTATTCTTGGGGATCACATCAAAAATCTCATGTAGGCAGACACCAAAATTCACTTCTTTGGAACTGATTTCAGCAGTAGATTTTTTTTTTAAATTTGGCCATTTGTAGTATTTAAGGAATCGTCTTTCTTTGCCCAATTGTGGGACTCTCTTTTGCATAACTCTCATTTCTTTTCTCATTTTCTTCTCTCTTATTTGCCTTTCAAAATCTTTTATGAGCACTTTCTTTGTGCTTAAGTCTAATTCATATCACTCTTTGAGATTTTCTCTGTGAACATTTTTCTTGATTGAGTTGATGTTTTGGTCTTCCCTGTCACCATAGTAGTTTACTATGGTTAAGGTTCTTTTCCATTTCTTGCTCATTTTCTTTCCTTTTCTTTTTGAATTTCTTCTTCTTCTTCTTCTTCTTCTTCTTCTTCTTCTTCTTCTTCTTCTTCTTCTTCTTCTTCTTTTTTTACTTTTATGGTCAAGTTCTCCTCCTGGAAAAAAAGGAGTGCCGTACAAAGCTTCTTCTGCATCTCTGAGCCTTGGCTTTGAGCTTGGGGGCCCCTTATGTTTGCAGGGGAATGCTTTATCTTCTCTTTCAAGGAAACAGCCTGGCTTCCCAGAATTTGCCTTCTGAGCTGATATTTGGAACTTCTTTTCTACTGAGCCAGGACTAAAGGTCTTAGTTGCTGATCTTCTGTATTTAAGAACTTCTCGTGGCTTTCCAAGACATCATCTGAGCTTGCCTGAATACCCTTTTCAGCCCAGTGAGACTGACCTTTCTTGAAGTCCTTCCAATCTATCTTGAGCTAAAGAGTAGTTTTATTACATTAGACTCTGTTCAGTGGCTTGGTTTTATGTGGTTTTCAACTGGGATATCTCAATCAGATTCCTGGCTTTTGTCCACCATCTTGTCTCCAGCCCCAAAAGTGAGTTCTTTCTTTGAATATTCTTAAAGCTTGAATAACAAAAGCAGTCATTTTAGTTACTAAGCAACAGCTAAGAATTTTCACAAACTTCAAAAATCAAATATAACAGGTCCTAACACAAGGTACTGGGTATGTTGAATTTAAATAAGAAATATCACTATTTAAAAAAAAAAACTTTAAACCTTTTAAACATTGTTTTTGTAAAATTGTAGCATTTATATTCTGAATTTATTATAGCTTAAAATGGCATGCAGAGTTTTTGAACATTGCATAATGTTTTAAGATTTGCGAAGCACTTTATTATCATACTTGGTGTTTACAACTCTGCAAAGTATGTACTATTATTACTCATATTCTACAAATAAGAAAACTGAGTATTATAGGGCTGAAACTTTCCCATAGTGACTTATGACTGAAGTATCTCAGAAAAGAATTAAATTCAGGACTTCCTGATCTTATGCTTAGAAGACTATGTCAGTTGTCAATCAAATACTGATACACACACACACACACACAAAAACACACACACACACACACACACACACATAAATGTGTATCAATATAAACTTCCCCATATATATAATCCTCTTCTAGCTATCTTCATATGATATACTCTTTGTTTTATTATTCAGGGTTTTTTCAGGATAATTTACAAACTAGTTATTGTCTATTGTGAAATTCTTAATATGCATGGTAAGAATGGATATTGATTAGATATTATTCACTTTAAATGTACTCTTCTCATTGAGCTTCAATTTTAGGACACCAGTAAATCTTCGTGCACACACACACTTATGGCTGTTTCCTTGATAATATAATGCTTGAATTGTTTTGCCTGGACTCAGGAAGAGACCAAGGAATTTTCCCTGGGACAATAGAACTTCTGCAGCTCAACTGTGCTTCCCTGGGCATAGACACTTCTGGTCTGGGCAGAGCTATTCATTGGACAACTGCTAATAACCACAGCCCCACAGCGGACTTTGTCTTGGGGTAGTGACACTTTCACTGCTCAGCCTCTAGCCCCAGGGCAGTCACTAATCCACACAGTGGGGTTCTTCACTGGGCACTTCCAAAGCTCAGCCCAGTGCTACCTAGGCTTAGTCACTTCCAATGGGGAACTTTTTCCCAGAGCACTCCCATACCTCACCACTCTTTGCAGCCCATTTGCAGAACAGCTACTGTTCAAACACCTATCCTGGCTCTGCAGAGGAAGCTGGTAACCTCCTTGCCCTGAAGACAGACACTACAGGCTTTTAAAAAAAAATGAGTAAAAAAATCAAAAGGACAATTGATAGCTTCTATACAGAAAGAGGGAAAATTTTCAACCCCGAGAAGACTAATAGCACATAGTCTCCAGACAATACCCCAAAGGGGGACCTCACCTGCTCCCATCACACAAATCTCTCCCAGAAGATATTATTAAAATATTAAAAGAGAGCTAAAAGAAAAATGGAGAAAGGAAAGATAATCTATACAAGAGAGTAACAACTTCCTAAATGTGAATTGGAAAAGGTAAAGAACTCCCAGAAAATGCAGGGAAACAGAAATTGTGAATTGGAAAAGATAAATAACTCCCAAGAAAGTAGTATTTATGAATTGGAAAAAGAAAATAACTCACTTAAAAAAAATTAGTGCAATGGAGAAAAATTCCATAAAGCAAAACAATTCATTTAAAAACTCAATTGGGCATGTAAAAAAAGTTAATGAAGAAAATAACTCATTAAAAATCAGAACTGGATAAATAGAAATAAATGATTCATTGAGACATCAAGAATCAGTCAAGCAGAACCCAAAAATTGAAAAATTAGGGGAAAAAAACTTTAAATATCTACTTGGAAAAACAACAGACCTGGAAAATAGATCTAGGAGAGATAATCCAAGGATTATTGGACTTCCTGAAAATTATGATGAAAAGAAAAAGAGCCTAGATACTATTTTACAGGAAGTCATCAAAGAGAACTGCCCAGATGTAATAGAATCAGAAGGTAAAACAGGCGTTGAAAGAATTCATCGAATACCTTCTGAAAAAGACCTTAAACTAAAAACTCTAAGGAATATTGTGGCCAAATTTCAGAACTTTCAGACTAAGGAAAAAATGTTACAATCAGCCAGGAAAAAACAATTCAGATACCGAGCTGCCACAATAAGGGTCACTTAAGATCTGGCTGCATCCACATTAAAGGATCGAAGGGCCTGGAATCTGATATTCCAAAAGGCAAAATAACTTGGAATGCAGTCAAGAATAAACTACCCACTAAGTTGGGCATTTTCTTGCAGGGAAGAAGATGATCATTTAATGAAACAGATGAATTCCATTTGTTTCTAAGGAAAAAACAAAAATAGATCTAAACAAAAACTTGATCTCCAGCCACAGGACTCAAGAGAAGCAGAAAAAGGTAAAAAGAACTTTTGAGAACTGTATTTCTGTTATGGATATACATAAAGACCACATGTAATTTGATTTTACTAATAGAAAATAAAAAGTGAAGTAGAAATGGAAACAGGATAGTGTCAGAAAAAGGGAAAGGGAAGATAAAAAGAGGGAAACTACATGCCACAAAAGGCAAAGAAAACCTATCATATCTGAGGGAAGTTAGAGAGGGGGAGGAACATTGTGTGAATCTTACTCTCATCAGAGTTGGAACAAAGAGAAAATAATTCACATATTTGTTTTACAAAGAATCTTCTCTCACCTTATTAAAAAGTGGAAGAGGAAAAGGGAAAAGGAAAAGAGTAATAAGGCAAGGGTACAAGAAAGGGGAAAGGTTTCAAATGGAAGAGGAAGGGATCCTAAAGAGGGAAAGCTGCATGATGCAAGTGCAGCCCATAAGTTTAATACTGGGGAAGGAGGTAAGGGGGGGGCAAGAAAAAGAAAAGCATAATCTGGGGATTATAAGATGGCAAGAAATATAGAATTAGTAATTTTAACCATAAATATAAATGGGATGAAGTCTCCCATAAAGTGGAGGCAGATAGCAGACTGGATCAAAAGTCAGAACCCTATGATATGTTGTTTACAGGAAGCACATTTAAAGCAGGGAGATACATACAGAGTAACAGGAAAAGGCTGGAGCAGAATCTATTATGCTTCAGGTGAAGTAAAAAAAAAAAGCAGAGGTAGCCATCCTTATTTCAGATCAAGCAAAAGCAAAAATTGATCTAATTAAAAGGGATAAGGAAGGAAACTATATCTTGCTAAAGGGTACCATAGACAATGAAGCAATATCAATACTAAACATATATGTACTATGTGCTATAGCATCTAATTTCCTAAAGGAGAAGTTAAGAGAGTTGCAAGAAGAAATAGACAACAAAACTATAATAGTGGGAGATCTCAACCTTGCAATCTCAGAATTAGATAAGCCAAGCCACAAAACAAATAAGAAAGAAATTAAAGAGGTAAATAGAATATTAGAAAAATTAGGTATGATAGATCTTTGGAGAAAACTGAATGGAGACAGAAAGGAATATACTTTTTTTTTTTCAGCAGTGCATGAAACCTACACAAAAACTCACCATATATTAGGACATAAAGACCTCTAATTTAAATGTAGGAAGGCAGAAATAGTAAATACTTTCTTTTCAGATCGCAATGCAATAAAAACTACATTCAACAAAAAGTTAGGGGGAAATAGAGCAAAAAGTAATTGGAAACTAAATAATCTCATCTTAAAGAATGATTGGATGAAACAGCAAATTATAGACACAATTAATCATTCCATTCAAGACAATTACAATGATGAAACATCATACCAAAATTTGTGTGATGCAGCCAAAGCTGTAATAAGGGGAAAGTTTATATCTTAAGAGGCTTACTGGAATAAAATGAACAAAGACAAGATCAATGAATTGGGCTTGCAATTTAAAAAGCTAGAAAAAGTCCAGATTAAAAATGCCCAATGAAATACTAAATTTGAAATTCTAAAATTAAAAGGAGAAATTAATAATATTGAAAGTTTAAAAAAAAACTATTGAATTAATAAATAAAACTAAGAATTGGTTTTATGAAAAAACCAGTAAAATAGATAAACCGTTGGTAAATCTGATTAGAAAAAGGAAAATCAAATTGTTAGGCTTAAAAATGAAAAGGGGGAACTTTCCACCAATGAAGAGGAAATTGGCACAATAATAAGGAGTTACTTTGCCCAACTTTATGCTAATAAATTTGATAACCTAAGTGAAATGGATGACTATCTCCAAAAATATTGGCTTCCCAGATTAACAGAGGAGGAAGTAAATTGCTTAAATAGCCCCATTTCAGAAAAAGAAATAGAACAAGCTATTAATCAACTCCCTAAGAAAAAATCCCCAGGACCCGATGGATTTTCATGTGAATTCTACCAAACATTTAAAGATCAATTAACTCCAATGCTCTATAGACTATTTGAAAAACAAAACTGGGAATTGAAGGAGTCCTACCAAATTCCTTTTGTGACACAGACATGGTACTGATACCTAAACCAGGTAGGTTGAAAAGAGAGAAAGAAAATTATAGACCAATCTCCCTAATGAATATTCATGCTAAAATCTTAAATAAGATATTAGCAAAAAGACTACAGAAAATCATCCCCAGGATAATGCACCACGATCAAGTAGAATTTATACCAGGAATGCAAAGCTGGGTCAATATTAGGAAAACTATTAGTAGAATTGGCCATATTAATAACCAAATTAACAAAAACTATATGATCATCTCAATAGATGCAGAAAAACCATTTGATAAAAACCGACATCCATTCATACTAAAAACACTTGAGAGTATAGGAATAAATGAACTTTTCCTCAAAATAATCAGTAACATCTCTTTAAAAGCATCAGCAAGCATTATATGTAATAGGGACAACCTATAACCATTCCCAATAAGATCAGGAATGAAACAAGGTTGCCCACTATCACCATTACTATTCAAGATTGTATTAGAAATGCTAGCTTTGGCAATAAGAGTTGAGAAAGAGATTAAAGGAATTAAGAGTAGGCAATGAGCAAACCAAATTATCACTCTTTGCTGATGATATGATAGTATACTTAGAAAACTCCAGAGATTCAACTAAAAAGTTATTGGAAATAACCCACACTTTTAGCAAAGTTGCAGGATACAAAATAATCCCACATAAGGCATCAGCATTGTTATATATCACTAACAAAATCCAACAGAGTTACAAAGAGAAATTCATTTAAAGTAACTACTGGTAATATAAAGTACTTAGGAATCTATCTGCCAGGAGAAAATCAAAAACTTTATGAGCAAAACTACAAAACACTTTCCACACAAATAAAGTCTGATCTAACCAATTTGAAAAATATTGAATGCTCTTGGATAGGGCGAACAAATATAATAAAGATGACAATACTACCTAAACTAATCTATTTGTTTAGCACTATACCAATCAGACTCCTAAAAAAAAAAAAAAAAAAAAAACTATTTTAATGACTTAGAAAAAATAACAACAAAGTTCATATGGAAAAACAAAAGGTTAAGAATTTCAAGGGAATTAATGAAAAAAAAATCAAATGAAGGTGGCCTAGTTGTACCAGATCTAAAATTATATTATAAAGCAGCAGTTACCAAAACCATTTGGTATTGGCTAAGAAATAGATTAATTGATCAGTGGAATAAGTTAGGTTCAAAGGACTAAACAGTCAATAAACTTAATACTCTAGTGTTTGACCAACCCCCAAACTCCAGCTTTTGGGATAAGAACTCACTGATTGACGAAAAATTTCTGGGAAAATTGAAAATTAGTATGGCAGAAACTAGGCATTGACCCACACTTAACACCATACACCAAGAGAAGGTCAAAATGGGTTCATGATCTAGGCATAAAGAACGAGATTGTAAATAAATTAGAAGAACATAGGATAGTTTACCTCTCAAACCTGTGGAAGAGGAAGGAATTTATGACTAAAGAAGAACTAGATATCATTATTGATCACAAAATAGAAAATTTTGATTACATCAAATTGAAAAGTTTTTGTACAAACAAAACTAATGCGAACAAGAGTAGAAGAGAAGCAATAAACTGGGAAAACATTTTTACAGTCAAAGGTTTTGATAAAGGCCTCATTTCCAAAATATATAGAGAATTGACTCTAATTTATAAGCAATCAAACCATTCTCCAATTGATAAATGGTCAAAGGATATGGACAGATAATTCTCAGATGGAGAAATTGAAACTATTTCCAGCCATATGAAAAGATGCTCCAAGTCATTATTAATCAGAGAAATGTAAATTAAGACAACTCTGAGATACTACTACACACCTGTCAGATTGGCTAGAATGACAGGGAAAGATAATGCAGAATGTTGGAGGGAATGTGGGGAAACTGGGACACTGATACATTGTTGGTGGAATTGTGAATACATCCAGCCATTCTGGAGAGCAATTTGGAACTATGCTCAAAAAGTTATCAAACTGTGCATACCCTTTGATCCAGCAGTGTTACTACTGGGTTTATATGTCAAAGAGATGTTAAAGAAGGGCAAGGGACTTGTATGTGCAAGAATCTTCGTGGCAGCCCTCTTTATAGTGGCTGGAACTGGAAACTGAGTGGATGCCCATCAACTGGACAATGGCTGAATAAATTGTGGTATACGAATATTATGGAATATTATTGTTCTGTAAGAAATGACCAACAGGATGACTTCAGAAAGGCCTGGAGAGACTTACATGAACTGATGCTGAGTGAAATGAGCAGGACCAAGAGATCATTATATACTTCAACAACAATACTCTATGATGATCAATTCTGATGGATGTAGCCCTCTTCAACAATGAGATGAACCTAATCAGCTCCAATAGAGCAGTAATGAACTGGATCAGCTACACTCAGCGAAAGAACTCTAGGAGATGACTATGAACCACTACATAGACTTCCCAATCCCTCTATTTTTGTCTGCCTGCATTTGTGATTTCCTAATTCTATGCTATTTCAGAGTCAGATTCTTTTTGTACAGCAAAATAACTGCTTAGACATGTATACATATATCGTATTTAACTTATACTTCAACATATTTAACATGTATTGGTCAACCTGCCATCTGGGGGAAGGGGTGGGGAGAAGGAGGGGCAAGGTTGGAAGAAAGGGTTTTGCAGTTGTCAATGCTGAAAAATTACCCATGCATATATCTTGTAAATGAAAAGCTATAATAAAAACAAAGAAAGAAATGAATGGAATTGATAGTAGACAGAACCAAAATTTTCTTAAAAGATCTCATGTTTTCTCAATTGTGTAGGTAGAATGATCAAAATAAATACTTTTCTACGTGGACAAGAAATGATTAATTGTTCTTACTTTACTTAGTTCTATTTTATTTATTTGGAGAACACAAGTGGTAAAGACAGAATTGTATCAAAGCATTTGATATAATCAATAAAAACAACATAAATGCTATGGCCTTTTTGAGTCTTTTGCTTAATCCTTACTGAATGGATAAAGAATGAATCATGGTACTTCTGGGATTTTTGGCATACTTTTGCTCCTCAATTAATGTATTTTTCTTGTAAGTGCATCTGTGTCTGCTTTCTTTATAAAGCACACAAAGTTGAAAATAAAGTGTATTTGGAGGGATTTGTTATGTATCAAAATATGAATATAGAGTTTCTGATGTATAATTGTAATCAGCCATTCATATCTTGTTAAGCAGAATGGAAGGAAACAAATATTTATTTGTCACCTGCAACCAGGCACTATACTAAATATTTTATAGATATTATCCTATTTATTTCTTACAATAACATTGGGAGGTACATGCTATTATTATCTCCAGTTTTGTTGAAGAGATTGAGACAAAAAAGACGCGGTCACATAATTAAGAAGTCTCTTAAGATTTGAACTCAGCTCTTCCTGACTCCAAATCCAATATTCAGTCCAGTGCTCTACTTAATTTCTTCTAGGCATTCTAAGAGTATTCCTAGACTAAATATTTGTAGCTTGAAGTGATATATTGCATAGATCTATACCATTTATTAGTTAATATAGATGGATCATTAAATCCAACAGCCTAACCATAACTCTTCTATATTTGATTCTAAATCGCCATCATAAACTACAAAGATTTATTTTTTCCACAAAGATTTCTGTGACTCTGAAATTTGAAAAAAAATCTGTATATTTTTAGGTGAATAAATACAAATTTCATCAATATGGGCCCTTTAATTTCATTATGGAGCTTATTTCTTTCATAGATTCCATCTGGTGGTAAATTATTTTTAGTGACAGTTGATAAAACCAATAACATGAAATTATTATCAGCCTTTATTATTGTTCAGTAAATGATGTCTAGCTCTAAAGTATTTATTTTGAAATTATATAAATTCTTAGTATTATTATAATTTTGCTTATATCTATATTTTCATGACTGTGTGCAACTCTATCAATATTTACTGGCAACTCCTATATAAATTAAAGTCTTATAAAGTTATCTAAAGGAGCAGGAAATTAAATGGCTGAACTGTGGTTATACAGGTAACAAGAATTAGAGGAAGAACTTGAATCTAGTTTTCCCTTACTCCAATGAAGAATTTTCTGCAAGTCCATTATGTCAAAGTACTTCTCAATATTATGAGTCATCATCATCAATATTATTATAAAATTTTCATAATCAGCTGTTTAATTTCTATGACATAGACAAGGTAAATAAGAAAATCAAACTCATTTAGGGGAGAGGTATAGGGAGTCAGTCATTTCAGATCTGCTAGGATCAAAATAGGTACTTTTAAACTAATTATTAGTTGATTTATCTTCAAAATAAATAATAAGATTAATTTTTGGAGAATTCCTATTTTTGCTTTTCAAATCTTTGTAAGATTAGTTTTTGGAGAATTCCTATTTTTGCTGTTCAAATCTTACACTTTCTTTATTCTCTAACCTCATAGCCATGAGACATGTATTTTTCTCAAGATCCAAAACCAAAGATGAATTAATCTATCCTACAATTACTTTTGTGCACATTTCTAGAAATTGTTAATCCATTCTTGATAAACTCCAAAGGACATTAAAAATCAGAGTGGATTATCACCAGAAAGATGTACAGGAAGATAACCACTTGCCGCATCATAGCTAGTCTCCTCACATGGGATCTTTAATCACAGGTGCACTAACTCACTAAATTTTCCCGCTTAGTGTAGCATGTTCCCTGAGGAAAGCTGTATGGGTGCAGACCAGGCATCTTCTATCTACCATAAAGTAATGTGTATCAACATATGACATCTTGAACCTCCTTCTAATAGCCCAAACTCCCAACTAGAAAGTGGAGAAACTCCAGTGCAAAGAAAACTAATCCTCCTATCAACCTCACGTCTCCTATTTTCTGCTGTACTTGTCCTTTGAGGGCAGGTGAATATTACCCTTCACTATATAAAGAATATTCACATTTTATTATATCTTTTACATCTCAGTGACTTAGACCTCTTGTAGATCATCACCCAAACTTTACTCTGTAGTTGCCAGTAAATTCAAAACAGAACTCATTATCTTTCCCCCAAACCTTCTTTCCCTATCCTCCTAGGATAATCTAGGAATCAGCCTAGATTACCCACTATGTCTTACTTCTTATCTACATCCCCCACCCCCCATCTTTCCTGTTTGTGATTTGTGATTTGTGCTTTGGAAGTTTAAAAGAACCATTTTCAACATCAAGCAGATTAATTCTCTTCAAATTAAATGATGACTGGCTTGCCTGACATGTCCTGATGTACTATAGAGATGGTTTTAGTAATCTGCAAAAATATACAAGTAAAGTGGCATGGGATATTGCTGCTAAAATTAATCCAAAATGGCAGAATACTCCACCCAAACAAATTTTTCTGTCTCAGAGAACACATTAGGGAAATGATCTGTAGAGAGATTTCTGGTTTGTTAGAAACAGAAAGCCTTTATTCTTATAAATAGAACACCCCCCAAAAAGGCTCACTGTTCATGGCAATGCTGCACTCAGGTGTAATAAAATTGATGAGCCCATATAATAAAATTTATGGAACCATAGTGAATTCAATTTATTTGAATATGCTCAGTTATGTTTTTGTTTATTCCCATAGCAGATGTTTAATTTACAAACCAGGCAATTACCACAGCTCTTCCAAACAAATAAGAGCAGATTAGTCAAACGTTCACATCAATTTTTATGTTTATCATTAGTTTTATGAGGTGTCATGAATATTCAGTGGTAAGAAAAACTATCATTATGGTACCTGGAAAACCTCAAAATGATGTTTTACATCTCTAAATGCTATTTTCTCCCTCTTTGATGCAGCTATTAATGTGTGCTCACTCTTCCTACTAGTTGGGCTTATGTGCTATTAGGGACTTTTCAGACACTCTCTAGATACCATGTACAGATAGAGCAATGTCCCACTGGAGTTTTGCAGGGAGAGTATGCACTTGTGAATGTGAGTGTGTGGGTGTGTGTATGTTTGAGTCTGTGAATGTGTATAACTTAAAATTGCACATTAATTTAGACTGCAAATTAAAGAAATTGGGTATGCTCTGCCCTTGAGTATTTCTACTATTGAAATTCTTATAAAGACAGAATTTAAGTTTTCTTCCAGCAAAGTCAAGCCCAGTGTTAGTTGCCAGAAAAAGAAGGCTTCTTCAATTGCTTGTCCCTCTTTGAAATTTTTTTTTGTTTTGTGAAGAGAGTTCTATCATTTCCAACCTCCAATTCCACAGGGTTGTTAATGTGTACCTGTGCATCAGAAGTCTGAGCTGAGTACTTTATGAGGGCAGTCCTCATCCTGCAGTTTTATTGTTCATTCCAGTGCTTAAACTGTCAGAATAAAAAGCCTGTATTTCCATTATGAATCAGTAAAACTACATGACACCATCCATAAACAAGGAAGGATCATTTCTAAGCTGCCTTTTGCCTTTGAATGCATCAGTCTTTGGCATGCTCCATGCTAAAAGCAAAGAAGCAGCTTCAGTAACTGAACCTGATTCCCACAATGCATTTTTCCTCTCCAATCCATTGTAATGGTGATTTCCCTTTCATTAATCAACATTGGGACTAACAGGAAAAATCAATGTATTAGAATCAGCTCTTGAGAGGAAAAGAGTTTCAATAGAAATATGTTTTTCAATGGAAGTAACAGTGATTGGTAGAATGGACTGATGGAAAACAATCCCCTATTATTAATAAAGCCCTGCATGCTAACATCTTTTTTTTCTTTTTTCTTTTTTTTTGCTCAGCAGTATGCTTTATAGATGACAACAAAAGCAGCATCTGCTTTCTCTTCATTAGTTACAGTATAAATCCCACTAGAGTCCTTAGCATTCAAAAATATCTTCAAAATAAATATACCACAAATGATGATTATGTGTTTTGGATTCAGGCCAGTTTAGAATACTTTTGGGGGTGACAACATTAACAACAATTGACTCTGCTCTCACCTCTTGGGCTGTCACTGGAATCTTAGATGTACTTGCCATTTCAGATCTACTGTTTGAGTAGCATTTATGAGTTTATGAGTTTATGAGTTCATTCTAAATACTCATGATCTCTACCTGGAGAATATAATTTAGCATTCAATTTAGTATCTGTGTGGGGTAATGACTTGTCTGGTTTTAGCTAGATTACTAAATGTACTTCTAATTTTATGGAGAACAATAGAGTAAAATGTATGAATTTACAAACACTTTAATTGTTTCCCCTCCTCTTTTAAACATTCCCAACACAAGAATCTCTTAATTTCCTTTACAGTTGAAGGAGAGCAAAGAAAAGCAAGTTTTCAGGAAAATGCTCACAGTCACATATTACTTATAGTTCAGAGCCACAGTACAACAATGACACTCTTTTAAAAAAGTAATACAATATTTTTCAACGGAAGATAAGATAGGAGATAGGCCCAGAGACAGAGAAAACTGCTTATAAATAATTGCA
The DNA here is from genome assembly GCF_016432865.1 of Antechinus flavipes. Lineage (NCBI taxonomy): Eukaryota > Metazoa > Chordata > Mammalia > Dasyuromorphia > Dasyuridae > Antechinus > Antechinus flavipes. The sequence goes on along the minus strand of NC_067401.1, from coordinate 294,589,719 downwards.
CATAAGTCCCGAGTTAGGCTACATTCCTTAGGTAGCCTGGGAGAACAGCAAATGATTCACCAATCATTTAAATTCCACAAAGTACTGGGGTTTTCTAGTGCATGACCACTGGTTTTCATATTGTGAAGCTCTTACAAAATATAAATTATCAGTGGGCATGGCTTTCAGATAACAAAAGTAGAGGCTTTAAAATACTGAGGTTTGAGGGTTGTTGTTTTTTTTTTTATTTCCCTGAAGAGTAGCAGTTTTTTTCTTGTCATGCTGAATTTTACCTAATAATCTTTGAATCCAACATATTATGAATAACACAATAGCATTCATAAATAACAAAACCATGTTCTTACCCCCTCAAAAATTCATACCATGCAGTTATTTTCACAGTTAGAAGAGCAATGTTATCAACAACATTTCATCTTTGCCACCCTGGTTCATTGGTCTAGATAGCTTCAAACTGCCTGGGACCTTAATACCTCAGTTTATCATTACATAGGAAATCCACATTGGACATTCTTCCTCTCCTGAAAAAAAAATTTAAGAGATTCATTTGGGTTTTGTAGAGAGTTCTGACGAGTTGCTGCCTTTTCTCTGCTATCACTCATATTTTTTTTTAAATGACAAAGAATCACAAAGAAAGATGTTATCCTTGCCTTGTATCTCTGATTATTAGGAAAATTTCCATTGTTTTCTATTAAAAGGGATGTAACTTTTACTTTTAGATTTGTACATTTTAAAATTTCAAAAAAAATGAACCTCTATGCTTAAGTTTTATGGGATTTTTAGCAAAAATCCTTATTGTGTTTTAACCAAAAAAAATTCATCTAGTTAATTTGTGTTTTGCATCATTTATAATTTTAATAACATTAATTATTTGGTTTTCATTGCTAATGTAACCCAAAGTGAACATACTGAATAAATTAATACATTGTTATTTTCTCTTTACTAAGATTTTATTTTAAAAAATTTAATCAATATTCATTAGTAATATTTTCTGTCTTTCTGCTTCTATGTCTGTCTGATTCACTCTTTCTCTTTATCTTTCATTTCACTCTTTTGTGGTTTACATATGAGAACCATATTTGGCTCATAAAAACAATTTGATAGTCTTTTGCTTTAAGAATAATTTACTATATTTTCAAGATAGGTACTAATTGTCCTTTTAATGCAACATATTCATGTGTAAATCCACTTAAAGTATTAGTAGTTTCTTTAAACTAGTTTAATTTCTGCAAATTGGAGTAAGATCCAATTTAAAAAAGAAAAAAATAAATAAAAATAATCACCAAAGCCTATTCTGCATAATCATATACCAACAAAATTCAAGATGTTAAGGATATGGAGGATTATCCATAGGGGAAAAACATAAAATAACCAAATGAACAGAAAACCAAATCATATCTTAAGCTATCCAATTTAAAATTTCTAAATTCTTATAAGCATTAGATATTTGTTCTAGAATTTATTAAAAATCAATATTCAACAAATAGTATAATTGAAAGTAATAGGAACTTTTCATGGTAGATCATTGTCTCTCAAAGTCATCTGAACCAAATTTGTGAATCTACATTAAAGGCTCTGCACATCTAGCCTTCATTTATATCTTATAATAATGTATTCACTCCTATGGATCCCTTTTTCTGTTCTATAGAGAAAATGATTAATGTAGACTCAAAGAGACTTGGGTCCTATCTTAGATACTTACAAGATGTGTAAATTTGACAGAATCACATTTCTTCTCTCTGACTCCCCAACAAAATTGTAATGAGAATTAGATAATGTATATATTCAATAAACCTAAAGTATTAAAGCATATTGAGTAGAATAGTGAGTAATGCATTGACTCTTGAGTCAGGAAGACCCAAGCTCAAATATAACTTTCTAGTTATATGATCCTTGGCAATTCATAAATCTCTGTCTCCCTTTGTTTTCTCACATATAAAATGGGAATCAAAATATTTTCTCCAGGGTTGTTGTGATAATAAAAAAATTATAATATTTTAAAAGCAGAAGGCCACAATGCCTGGTACATAGAAAGACACTTAATAAATACTTATTCCCTTCCCTTCCCACTTCCCCATTGAGAGTTAAATTGGCAACTTCTCCAGACTCCTAATTCACTACACTTGCAATCAGTAAACTTACATAATTTTTCCTTCCATGCCTTATAGTCAAAGAATCAAAGAGAAAAGAAAGGAAAAGCCTTGTTAACATCCATTTTCAACTCATAGCTTATAGTTACATGAACACACACTGCAAGCTGGCAGTCCCTGCTGAGTATCAAAATTACTCATTTAGGCAGTCATGGTACTGTCTTTACCAGTAATTCTTAAATTGCCACCCATTCATGCCCAAGAAAGCAAGAGGGAAAGAGAAAGGAAAGGAGAAGAAGTAGGGAAGAAATTTGCTTACTTAGCTGCCACTCTGTTGGGCTATACTGCGAATTAGACTATCTGCTTCAATAGAATAGACAGTTTTGCTACAATTTAGTCATCTTGTAGCTTCTGGAATCTCAGTTCTCAGAGTGCTTAGAGCTAAGTGGAAACTAGGGAATTGAAAAGAAAAGATCTGCCTATATATTCAGGGTAGCATGTATAATAGCTTTGAGGAAAGAAAAACCAATACATTTTTTCAAATTGAGAGTATCAATGCTTCCCTCTTAGTGGTTAGCATTAGCTGAGCTAGCTAAAAAATAAACAACTCTCTTGAGATTGTGTTCCATTTGCCTCTTCTGCTAAAATATTATGTATACCTTGTCAACTCTAACCCCTACAATCTACCATTCCTGATGCTAGATGTATTTTCCCATCTTATTTTGACTTCCCTAATTCTGCATTTTAGTGTTTCCAAGAATGTAAAGAACATCTTGCTCTTCTGTCATCATAGCAAGGAAAGCTTAAAAGAAACATTAACATCACCTTAGACTCTCAGATGTGATAACCAGTAGTATAATAGGGATAAGGGCTAGATCTATGATAAAAAATTCCCAAATGAGGAACTCCAAGCTCCAAAACAGTTTGCTGTAATGGGCTGAGGCTCGAATTGATGCACTGAGGTCCCAAGCACATGAGGCTAAATAGTAATTGGACCATACTCTATTAATATATAAGCTTGGAGAAAGAATGGCCTCTGCCCACTCTTTGTGCAAGTCCTGATATGTTGTATAGGAAATGACGATTTTGGTGGGTGGAGACAGGGGAGTGGAAAGGGAAGCAGAAAGAGAGACTGCTGGCTGGTTTTCTTGACACAGCTGCTCACATTGTTATCACAACCCCCCACCACCACCACCACCACCTCCAATCTCCCTTTCACCTGCAATCTCCCTTCATCTCTGCTGGTTTCCTGTCGCAGCTGCCCATATTGCTATCACAATCCACCTTCACCTCAAAAAGAATAAAGATTGAAGATTTTTCCCTTAACCTGAATTCCTGACTCTGGCTGATTTTAAATACGTGGTCATCACAGTTTGCCACTTTCTCTGTGATTCATAATCTTGAAGAGTTTCCCAGAGTACTGAGAAATTAAATGATTTATGCATATAAAAAAAAACAGGTATATATCTGAGTCAAAAAATACACTTAGCATGTATCTCCATCCACTAAGCTTTGCTGTCTCTCCCATAAGCAAAAGTAAATGTCCTTAATTCCTACTGTAAGCCAAATGAATGCTTTTTACAGTCTTGGTTTAGTCTCTGAAACAAAGCAAACACTAGCTCTTTCCAGATATTAACTCCTTTTTAGCTTTAATTTATTAGAGTTATCCAACTCTCCCCTCCCTCTAAACATGCATTTATACACATACAAAATTTGACCTTGTAACTGATTATCTGTGTATTTATGAATTGCTCATTACTATGAGACTCAGGTATTCTGGAAATACAGTAAGCTATGAAGAAACACATATGTTCTGTTTGTCACTTAAATCCCCAAGAGCCCTTCTCCTATGGCTCTGTCAGCAAAAAGAATTTCTCACTGCTGTTTAAACATCACAAATACAATTTATTCTGTTTTACTTCCTCAAGTTTGTAGCTCCCCTCAACTTGTATATTAAAGCAATTCTTGCAATTTGGAATCCTTCATAAGTAAAAATGAAAGACTGCTAAATTTTTTTGTGACCTGCAACTTATACCAAAAATGGAAGTCAACAACATTAGAAATTGAAATGTATTGACATAAATAAAAATTAGAGCAGTTATTAACCAAGCTGAGGTGGAGATTGTCATTACTTTTATTTTACAGATTAGTAAACAAAGGGTTAGCAAAGCCATGATTAAGTGTTAAGTCAGATTCAAACCAAGCTTCCATCTAAGTTCCTTAAAGCATTTATTTTGTTTGTTTTTACACTACACTTAATGTAGTGTAAAATACAACAATTAATACAATACATCAAAGCTTGGTTCTTAGGATAAAATGAGTTACTTTGGGCAGAAAGACTTTCCAAGTCTTAAAATTCAAAATAATTTTAGTAATTCTTATTAGAAGTAGAACACAGACATTTCCAAACTTAATAAAATATTATGTTACATGTATCGGACTACCTGCCATCAAGGGGAGTGGGTGCGGGAAGGAGGAGAGAAAAGTTGGAACAAAAAGTTGTGCAAGAGTCAATGTTGAAAAATTAACCATACATATGTTTTGTAAATAAAAAGCTATAATAATAATTTAAAATAAATTTAAAATAATAAAAATATTATATTATGAAATTATAGTTCTCATCATGAAATTTTAGAGCTAGAAATAACTTAAAATATGATTTATTCCAATCTCAACCTTTAACTGAACTGAGACCAAGAATGGTAAAAAGAATGTTGATAAACTTAAATTGAATAAATTTGAATGAAGATTCCATGGTAAGAAGAGGGAAGAAAACTGAAGGATGAAAAATTATAAAAAGTGTTTTGTTGTATAGTAGTAAGGATTAGAGCCTATTAGAACACTGGAAGAATCCAAGAGGGGAGGTACTAAAATGGATAGGTACTGTTGCTCTTGGAGAGATTTAAAAGTTGTGTGACATAAGAAAAATCATTTCACTTCTTCATTATATTTTTTAAAAAATTTATTAAAGCTTTTTATTTACAAAGCATATGCATGGATAATTTTTCCAACATTGACCCTTTTATAGCTTTTTGTTGCAAATTTTCCCTTCCTTCCCCTTACACTCTCCCCTAGCTGGCAGGTAGTCCAATACATGTTAAATATGTTGAAATGCATGTTAGATCCAATAAATATATACATATTTATACAGTTATCTTGTGCAAGAAAAATCAGATCAAGAAGGAAGAAAAAGAAAAACTGAGAAAGAAAATACAATGCAAGCAAATAACAGAGAGAGTAAGAGTGCTATGTTGTATTCTACACTCTGTTCCCATGGTTCTCTCACTGGGTGGAGATGGTTCTGTTCATCACTGCACACGTGGAACTGGTTTGAACCACCTCACTGTTGAAGAGAGTCACTTGCATCAGAATTGATCATCTTATAGTCTTCTTGGTGCCATGTATAATAATTTCCTGGTTCTGCTCATTTCATTTTGCATCAATTCATGTAAGTCTCTTCAAGGGTGTCTGCAATCATCCTGCTGGTCATTTCTTACAGAACTATGGTATTCCATAGCATTCATCTACCATAATTTATTCAGCCATTCTCCAATTGATGGGCATCCACTCAGTTTCCAGCTTCTTGTCACTACAAAGAGGGCTGCCACAAATATTTTTGCATATGTGAGTCCCTTTACATCTCTTTGGGATATAATCACAATAGAAACACTGATGGATCAAAGGGTATGCACAGTTTGATAATTTTTTAAGCATAGTTTCAAATTGCTCTCCAGAATGGTTGTATCTATTCACAGTTCCACCAACTATATATCAGTATCCCAGTTTTCCAATATCCCCTCCAACATTCATCATTATCTTTTCCTTCCATCTTAGCCAATCTGAGGCTGTGGTATATAGTGGTATCTTAGAGTTATCTTAATTTGCATTTCTCTAATCAATAGCGATTTGGAGCACCTTTTCATGTGACTACAGTTTCAATTTCTTCATCTGAAATTGTCTGTTTATATCCTTTGACCATTTATCAATTGGAGAATGGTTTGAACTATTATAAATTTGAGTCAATTCTCTATATATTTTAGAAATGAGGCCTTTATCAGATCATTTGGAAGTAAAATTATTTTCCCAGTTCATTACTTCCCTTCTAATATTGTCTGCAATAGTTTTGTTTGTACAGAAACTTTTAAACTTAATATAATCAGAATTATCTATTTAATGATCAATAATGGTCTCTAGTTCTTCTTTGGTCATAAATTCCTTCCTCCTCCATAAACTTGGGAGCTAAACTATCCTATGTTCTTCTAATTTGTTTATAGTTTCATTCTTTATGTCTAGATCATGAAACCATTTTGACCTTATCTTGGTATACAGTGTTAGATGCAGGTCTATGGCTACTTTCAGTCCATACTAATTTCCAATTTTCTCAGAAGTATTTGTCAAATAGTGAATTCTTATCACAAAAGGTGGGGTCTTTGGGTTTGTCAAATCTATAGTGTTATAGTCATTGGCTATTTTGTTCTGTGAACCTACCTATTCCACTGATAAACTTCTCTATTTCTTAGCCAGTATCAAATTGTTTTGATGATTGCTCCTTTATAATACAGTTTTAGATTTGGTACAGCTAGGTCACCTTCATTTGTTTTTCTCTTCATTAAATCCATTAAAATTTTTGCCCTTTTGTTCTTTCAGATGAATTTTGTTATTTTTTCTAGGTCAGTAAAATAGTTTCTTGGGAGTTTGATTGGTATAGCACTTTAAAAAAATAGATTAGTTTAGAGAGTATTGTCATCTTTATTATATTTGCTAGACATATCCATACATATTTGATATTTTTCTAATTTCTTAGATCTGACTTTATTTGTGTGGAAAGTGTTTTGTAATTTTGCTCATATAGTTCCTGACTTTCCCTTGGCAGATAAATTCCCAAATATTTTATATTATCAACAGTTAATTTAAATGGAATTTCTCTTTTTATCTCTTGCTTTTGGATTTTGTTAGTGATGTATAAGAATGATGATGATTTATGTGGATTTGTTTTGTATCCTGCAACTTTGCTAATGTTGTGGATTATTTTTAATAGCTGTTTAGTAGATTCTCTGGGCTTCTCTCAGTATACCATCATATCATCTGAAAAAAGTGATAATTTGGTTTCCTCATTACATACTCTAATTCCATTAATCTCTTTTTCTTCTCTTATTTTCAAGGCTAGCATATCCAATACAAATTTGAATAGGGAGGGTGATAGTGGGCAACCTTGTTGCACTCCTGATCTTATTGGGAATCGTTCTAATTTATCCCCATTTTATATGCTACTCGCTGATAGTTTTAAATAGATGCTACTGACTATGTTAAGGAAAAGTCCATTTATTTCTATACTCTCTAGTGTATTTAATAGGAATGGGTGTTGGATTTTATCAAGTGCTTTTTGTGCATCTATTGACATAATCATGTGGTTTTTATTAATTTGGTTATTGATATAGTAAATTATGCTAATAGGTTTCCTAATATTGAACCAGCCCTGCATTTCTAATATAAATCCTACTTGATCATGGTGTATTCTTCTAGGGATGATTATCTGTAATCTCTTTGCTAACATTTTATTTAAGATTTTTGCATCAATGTTCATTAAGGAGATTAGACTATAATTTTCTTTCTCTGTTTTGTTCTACATACTTTACATATCAGTACCATATCTGTGTCATAAAAGAAATTTGGTAGGAGTTCTTCATTCCCTATTTTTTTTTCAAATAGCTTACAGAGTATTGGAGCTAATTGTTCTTTAAATGTTTGGTAGAATTCACATGTAAATCCATCTGATCCTGGAGATTTTTTCTTAGGGAGTTGATTAATAGCTTGTTCTATTTATTTTTCTAAAATGGGACTATTTAAGTAATTTATTTCCTCTTCTGTTAATCTGGGCAATCTATATTTTTGTAGGTATTGCTCTATTCCACTTAGATTTTCAAATGTATTAGCATAAAGTTGGTCAAAGTAACTCCTGATAATTGCTCTAGTTTCTTCTTCATTGGTGGATAGTTCTCCCTTTTCATTTTTGAGACTAATAATTTGATTTTCATCTTTCCTTTTTCTAACCAAATTAAGTAAAGGTTTATCTATTTTTAATAAAACCAATATTTAGTTTTATTTATTAATTCAATTGTTTTTTTAGTTTCAATTTTATTGATCTCTCCTTTTATTTTTAGAATTTTAAATTTGGCATTTGATTACGGATTTTTAATTTGTTCTTTTTCTAGCTTTTTTAGTTGCAAGCCCAATTTATTGATCTTCTCTTTCTCTATTTTATACAAGCAAGACTAGAGATATAAAATTTCTCCTTATTACCACTTTGGCTGCATCTCACAAATTTTACTATGTCGTCTCATTATTGTCATTCTCTTGGATGAAATTATTGTATCTATGATTTGCTGTTTCACCCATTCATTCTTTAGAATGAGATTAGTGAGTTTCCAATTTCTTTTTTCATCATTTTCCCCTGGCCTTTAATTGAATGTAATTTATATTGCATCATGATCTTAAAAAAATACATTTACTATTTACTATGCCTTTCTGAATTTGATTTGAGGTCTTTATGTCCTAATGTATGGTCACTTTTTGTATAGGTTCCATGAACTGTCAAGAAGAAAGTCTACTCCTTTCTGTCTTCATTCAATTTTCTCCAAAGATCTCTCATATTTAGTTTTTCTAGTATTCTGTTTCTCTTTTTAACTTCTTTCTTATTTATTTTGTAGTTTGATTTTTCTAGTTGAAAGAGCAAGGTTGAGATTTCCCACTAGTATAGTTTTGATGTCTATGTCTTTTTGCAACTCTCTTAACTTTCCCCTTTAGGAATTTAGATCCTACACCACTTGGCACATATATATTTAATATTGATATTGCTTTATTATCTATGGAACTCTTTAGCAAGATAGAGTTTCCTTCCTTATCTCTTAGATTAATTTTTGCTTTTGCTTGATCCGAGATCAGGCTGGCTACCCCTGCTGTTTTTTTTTTTTTTTTTTTTTTTTTTTTTTTACTTCACCTGAATTACAATAGATTCTGCTCCACCCTTTTACCTTTACTCTGAATGTATCACTCTGCTTCAAATATGCTTCTTGTAAACAACATATTGTAAGATTCTGGCTTTTAATCCAGTCTGCTATCAGATTACATTTTATAAGAGAGTTCACTCCATTCAAATTTACAATTAAAACTACTAATTCTGTATTTCTTGCCATCTTATTAACCTCAAATTAAACTTTTCTTTCCTTTTCCCCTTTCCCTCCTCTCCAGTATTTTACTTATGAGCACTCCTGCCTCACACAGTCCTCCCTTTTTAGAGACCTTTTCCCTTTCTTATATCTTTCCCCTACTATTTCTTTTTTCTCTTCTATTTTGCCTACCCCTTTTCTTTTCCCCTTTCCCTTCCCACTTTTCTATAAGATGAAAGATGTTTCTCAATGAAATCAAATAAATCTCATGTTCTTTCTTTTGGCCAAATCTGATGGGAATAAGATTCACACAATATTCATCACCCTTCCTTCTTTCCCTCAATTATAACATAGCAGAAATATAAACATAATAGAAATACAGTTCTCAAGAATTTTTTTTTTCTTTTTACATATCTATGCTTCTCTTGACTTTTGTATTTGGAGGTCAATTTTTTTTTTTTAGCTCTAGTCTTTTAATCAAAAATAGATAGAATTCATCATTTAATTGAATGTCCATCTTCTTCTCTGAAAGAAAATGCTCAGTTTAGCAGGGTAATTTATTCTTGGCTGCATGCCAAGTTCCTTTGACTTTCAGAACATAAGATTCCGGGCCCTTCTATGCTTTAACATGGACACTGCTAGGTCCTGAGTAATCCTTATTGTGGCTCCTTGGTATTTGAATTGTTTCTTTCTGGCTGCTCGTAACATTTTTTTTTTTTTGGCTTGGTCCAATAGTGCTCAAATTTAGTCATGATATTCCTTGGGGTTTTAATTTTGTCATCTTTTTCAAGTGGCATTCAGTGAATTCTTTCAATGGTCATTTTACCTTCTGTTTTTATGATATCTGGGCAGTTCTCTTTGATGATTTCCTGATAGGGTCTAAGCTCTTTTTTCATCATGTATTTCAAGGAGTCCCATAATCCTTAGATTGTTTATTCTATTCCAGGTTGCTTGTTTTCCAATTAGGCATTTTACATTTTTTTTTGGTTTTGCTTGACTGGTTCTTGTCTTATTGAGTCATTCATTTCCATTTGTTCAATTCTGAATTTTTGTGAGTTATTTTCTTCATTTTTTTTACTTCTCTTTGTATTTGTCCAATTAAATTTTTAAATGAGTTGTTTTGTTGTATAATTTTTTTTTCCATTTCACAAATTCTGTTTTTTAAGGAGCTATTTTATTTTTCTATTTCACAAATTATGTTTTCCTGGGAGTTACTTTCTTTTTTCCATTTTATCAAATTTGTCTTTTAATGAGTTATATGTTTTTTTCCATTTCCCTAAGTCTATTTGTAGTGAATTTTCTTCAGATAGTTTCTGTGTTGCTTTTTCCAGACTCTCTTGCAATTTTTTCATTTCCTTTCCCCATTTTTCTTCTAGCTCTCTTTTAAGATCCTTTTAAAAATTTCTTTTGGGAGACTCTTGTCTGATGGGGACTAGGTTATATCACCTTTGGGAGTTTAATCTGGAGACAATCAGCCTTTAGTCTCCTCAGGATTTGAAAACTGTTCTTCTCTTTTGCCATAAAAGCTATCAATCAATTATAGTCCTCTTCCTTTTTTACTCATTTTTTTAAATTAAGATCTGCCTTTAGGATGAGGGAGGTTTTCCAAGTAACCCTAGCTGTGCTGGATCAGTGCTGATTCACCTTTGGTGCTGAGTAGATGTAGCCAGGTCCCATGAGATTCTGGCATTTTGGGGTTCACTATTGATTTTTTGTGTGTGTTTGTGTTAGATGTTTTATAACTTCTCTCTTGATATACTGACTTGCAACAGGGCAGAATGGCCAACACTTTTGTAGATTCCTCCCCATAGATTCTCTGCTATGCAGAGTCTGCACTGCCCTGAGGGGAATCAGCAATGCCTCGGGGTTCTGCACTGTCTGCGCTGGGGTTTCTGGTTAGCTATTTGTGTTAGGCTGTCTTCCTCCCATTTCTGATTGAACAGACCCTCCCATCGATTCTCTGCCACTTGGAGTCTGCACTGCCACACTGAGACTGCACTTCCCTGGGACTCTGCACTATCTGCACTGGCGTTTGTGGTCAGCTGTTTCTGTTAGGCTGCCTCTCTCCCATTTCCAATTGAAGCAGACCTTTTCTGGCCATCTTCAAAATTATCTTCTGCTGGTAATTTGTTGCACTCTCAATATTTATAGGTTCTGCTGGTCTAGAGTTAATTCAGTGGCTGTATTTCATATTTAGTGTGAGGGTTGTAGAGAAGGTCAGAGAGAAACGTGTCATCTCTGCCATCCTGGATCTCTCTTCATTACATTTTAAATGAGAAATTTCTTCTAGATGTCACGTGTGCCACAACTGTTCTATGAATCTGGATTTCTCCTTCCGCCTTCCTTTATTAAGGGACAGATACGACTGGGACTAGAGCAGGTAGTGCCTTTAGTAATTTTTATGTGAAAGAAATGCTAGCTTTTCTAGAGTTAGAAGTTGACACAGAGACCTTGAAACAATTAAAGTAGTATTTTCTTCTTCCCTTCTCTCTAAGATTATCCCACCAGCCTTTACTTCCCAATTATGTGAGATTTGGATGATATGTTCCTCACTCCCCTAGGTAATTTCTTTAATTATATTTTGTATAACTGGTAACAATATTAGTGTGTTTTTCCTAATCGGCATCCAAATAACTTTATGTTTCTACAAGGCTTATTTGAGTTGTTTCCAGCTGCATTGCTTAGTAAATGTTAAGGAATTTTCTTTAAACCAAGCTTTTCTACCCTCACAGCAAGAACTGTTCTCTAATTCTCTACCTTCACTGGTGACTTGAAAACAAATGACTTCTTTAAGTGAACAGGTTGAAGACTGAAGATAATTAAATTTTAAGAAGAAAAGATACTTCATACTAGGGATAGCTTTAGATTAATTTTTAGCTTCAGGATAGCAAGAAGGATTCTCTCCCTCTACTTTAAACAGGCTCTCTGTTTAGTAGCAATCCATGGAGTAAGATGACCGTGTCAGGTTAAGTTCATCACCATATTGCTAACTCAAGCTTTGACTGATCCTACCTTTCTTAGCCTCCTCATCCCTTTGACTAGGAGGGTGGAAGATAGAATATCTCCTTTCACTGATTTCCTTTATATAGGGAAGAAATTGCCCTTACTTTGCATCTACTGCTTTGCTTGATTTCAATTACAAGAAATAAAGTGTCCCCATGCTTTATACTCTCTTGTGTCTTTCTCTTCCCCTTTTTTAGCTCCTTTTATGTGTTGCCCTCCCTTTATATTGCAAGTTTTGTGAGGGCAAGAACTGTCTTCCTTTTTTTATTAATTGTATTCCCAACACTCAGCATAGGCCTGATACATAGTAGATGCATAATATTTATGAAAATATAATATTAGAGCTGGAAGGAATGACAGAGCTCATCTATTTAAAATATTCTCCTTAAAAGGATGTGTCTTTTCCTCATGCATTCATCTCTGCATAGGCCTGTCTATAGCTATTCTCTCAGCCTTCACTATTTAAACCCAGAAAAAAGTGTCCTGTCTTCTTAAAGCTAAGCAGTCTCTGTGCTGCACCTGCTTGATGAGGTCAAGTCATCAACAACAACTATCCTACATCCCATAGTGTGAAAAGAAGGAAAATATGTGATTGCTGATCATTGTCAATTGTCTGGGAAAAAAATTGCTGAGGAACTACAGAATTGAGAAGAGTAAGTGTTCTCTTGATTTTAATCATTTTTTTTTCTTTTATAGAAAACCCTATATGAACAATTTGAATTCCTGGAAATACTCTAGAACATATTATTAAAGGGAAAGTAGGTGAACACTGGAAAAGGACACAACTTAATCAAGAATAGGTCCAATCAGATTAACTTTTTTTTTTTTGGCCAACAACTGAAATCAGGAAAATGTTGTAGGTGTGTTTATAATTTATCTAGAAGTGAGCACAGTATTTGGAAAATCCTGTTATTCTTGTGGAAAAAGTTGGTTGGTGAGATATGTGTTAGGAAGTAGTGTGGTCAATGGATATAGAAATGATTGTGTAACGACCGCGTATTTAAAATCAGCCGGAGTCAGGAATTCAGGTAAAGGGAAAAATCTTCAATATTTATTGAAGTGAAGAGGTGAATAAAGATTGCGATAGCAATATGAAAAAGAAAGATTGCTATAGCAATATGGGCAGCTGTGACAGGAAGCCAGCTAACAGAGAGCGATCTGAGCTGAGCAAACCGTCGCAATCACAATCCCAAAAGTCTCTCCTTCCCCTTCCTTTTCCACTCCCCTGCCTTCACCCACCAAAATTGTCATTTCCTATACAACACATCAGCTCTTGCACAAAGAGTGGGTGGGGGCCATTCTTTCTCCAAGCTTATATATTAATAGAGTATGGTCCAATTACTATTTAGCCTCACATGCTTGGAACCTCAGTGCATCAACTCAAGCCTCAACCCATTACATGATTGGAAGAGTGGACCTAAGTAATAGTTATTAAAGTCCCATTTAAAGAAAGAAAAAAACTCTAAAAGAGTTCCTCAGTGAATATTTTTGTTAATGACTTGGACAGAGGAGTATATAGCATGCTTTTTAAATTTGCATATTATACAGGACTTTGAGTGATAATTAGGATTTCAAATGAGAGAGTCAAGATTCAAGATCTAAACAAGCCTGAAGGAAGGATCAATCAGTCAACTAGCACTGAAGTGTTTCTTATATGCCAAACACTAGACATAGAAAGAAAATGGGGCCAGGGAGAGAAGGTAGTCCTTGTTCTAAAAAAGGAGGCAACATACTAACAAATGCATACAACTATTATACATACAGATATACACAAGTATGATCTGTATAGAATATATAATATATTGAATATATCGAATATATATTGAATATATATAATATATACATAAGTATGCAGGAATGTATATATACACATATATGAATGTATGATATGTGGATTTATAATATATAAAGACATATACATAATTATATATAGAAATGCATAAAGATATATATATACATATACATATATGTATGTATATATATATATATATATATATATAGAAAGAGATAGAAAGAGAGAGAAAAAGAGAAAATAACATAGAGAAATAAGAGTAATCTCAGAAGAAAGAAACTAATATTAAAGAGGATAGAGAAAAAAATCTTGAAGAATGTGAAACTGTTAGCTGAAAAGTGAAAGAAATTGAGGAATCCAGAAAGTGGAGAGAAGAAGGGAGAGTGGTCTAGGTACAAAGAAATGTGTCACATTTAATAAAATGGACTCCAATGAAGTTACAAGTAAAATTTTGCATTTTGTTTTAAAAGATCATTTTCATAAACACAAATTGAAGAAGACACAGCCAGAAATCAATCTGTCTAAAAAGATAGGTATGACTTGATGGCCTGTATATTCAATATGAGGGCAACACAATGTGCCAGACCTTGCATTAAGAAGACTCATCTTTTTGAGTTCAAAGGTTATCTCAGATATTTTATTAGCTGTGTGACTCTGGGCAAGTCACATAATCCTGTTTGTTTCATCAGTAAAATGAGTTGGAGATGGAAATGGCAAACTACTTTAGTATTTTTGCCAAGAAATTCCTTGTGGGAAACAAAGGGTCAGACATGACTGAGAATTGGCTGAATTACAAGAAGCTCACTATGAAGCAACAATGTAATATGGTAGCCATAAAAGCTAATGAAATTTTAAACTATATTAGAAGAGGCATGGTGTGCAAACCTTAAGAGATGGAGGGATCACATCTGGAGAATTATGTTCCGTTTCAGATGTTATAATTTAGAAGATATATCATCATCTTAGAAAATATTCAGAAAATGAGCAGGATGATAAAAAACCTACAGTTCATTCCATATGTGGATTAGCAGAATGCATTATTGATGTTTAATTTGTAGAAGACTTAGGAAGAAAAGAATAGGTGTCTTCAGTTATTTGATAAGTTTTTATATAGAAAGAGGATTTTTTCCCCTCTGATTAACCTTAGTCATCAGAACTAGGAGCAATAGATGAGTTATAGATTTGGGTTTATTTTTGAGAAAATTCTAGGATAATAGCTTTAGGACATTAGAAATGACATTAGAGTTCAGATAATTCATCTCCTCACTTTACATATGAAGAAGCTGAGTTCCAGAGAGATTAAAATGTTTTACTCAAAGTAAAAGAGCCAATAAATAGTAGAACAAAGATGTGAACTCCAGATTGAGATTAATTAACACCTTCCCATTTAATCAATTAGCATGATTAAGATTTTACTAATAGTTCTGAAGAAGAAATAGCAGAATCAAAGTAAAAATATTTTCTGTTAAAGCAGGAGATGTACTATCCCTTGGACACATGCATTTGATCCCTAGAGGGAGTAAGCAATTCTCCCTTGAAGGAATCCTCGCCAAATTCCTTACTACTTGTTGCTTTGATGAACTCCTAGTACTGTTGGTTGACCTGGGTGCTTTTCATGAGAGGTCTGTTGCTTTCACTGGCTATTTAAACATTCTCACCTCAAAATACTTATTCACATGAGATCAAAAAAGAAAAAAAAAACTTAGGAGAGAAACATGGTGGTGTGCTCTGATGTGAGAGAAAGAACCCCTCCAATATGGATGACTGGAGGGAGGCTCAAAGATCTTTCCTCTGGTCAGATATAGGCAGTATAGGCAGAGTATACAGCACACATGCATTGAGAATTGGGCTTTCATTAAGCAGTCCTCCTAATAGACACACACACACACACACACACACACACACACACATTCCTGAGCAAGGATTTGGATTAATACTTCTATAAAAAGACTATTCCATGTACTTTTCTTAGATTCTTTTATATTTTAATATCTGTGTATAAAAGATTATTTATGGATCTTATACTCTCCCAACCTGCCTAGTAGGAATCTTATTCCTACAACTGTCCTTTTGCTTCTCCAGAATCTTATTGCTCTAGCTCTAGATGAAACTCTCCTTTTCCCTTTATATTTACTGTCAAAATTATTTTGAGGGACTTCCGGCCAAGATGGGGGATTTTGGGCCAAGATGTTGGAGAAGAGGCACACATCTGCTTAAGATCAGTGTTTTCTCTCAGAATTTAATTCATGACAAGTCTTGGAATTAGTGCTTGACTGAAAAATAAACCCACAAATAATTACCAAGAGAAGACATCCTTAAAATTTGCCAGGAAAGGTCTGTTTTTGCTCAAGGGCTGGGACAGTTTTAGATCAAGTTTAGGCTGAGGTCAGGCAGTGGCAGTGAGAGCATGGCAGGTAGCTCACAGCAGAGCACACTTGAGTGGGGTGGGGTGTGATCTCAGTTGTCTCTGCGGGGAGAGCTTTACTACAGTATTGGATATTTTGCTCTGGCAGCAAGCCAGTGGACAAGCAGAGAAGCTAAAAACACAGAATGGTGAAGAATACAACCCCAAACAGCTAGGGTCTCTGGAACCTGGCCACCCCGCCCCCCAGAGTCTCAGCAAGCTCTCAGAGTCTCAGACTGCTGGCACAGCACAGCCATTGCTGTCCTGCTAGTGCCTCGCTGCTGCCCCAGCAGTCTGTAGAGGAACCTCAGTAACACAACCCAGCCACCACAGCCCTTCCCCTCCCCCCCAAAAAAAAGCAGATTCCTTTTTTTTTTTTGCTAGTTTGTCTTCTTTGATTCTTTGCTGACAAAATGAGCAAAAAAAATTAAACAGACCTTAACCATTGATAGCTTTTATACAATTAGAAAGCAGACTTTAAACCCTGAGGAGACTAAAAACAGACTGTCTCCAGATGAATTCCCAAAGAAGGATATCATCTGGTCCTCAACACAAATGACTCTCATAGAAGAAATTAAAAAGGCTCTCAGAAGTGAGCTAGAAGAAAAATGGGAAAAGGAAAGGGAAGATTGGTAAGAGAGTCTGGATAAGTCATCCCACTCATTTAAAGACAGAGTGGATAAAGAAATCAAATCCTTGAAAAATAGAAATAGTGAACTGGAAAAAAAAAATAGCTCTCTAAAAAATAAAATTGGTGAAATGGAAAAAAAAAATCCCATAGGAAAAAACAACTCACTTAAAAGTTCAATTGGACAATTAGAAAAAGATATGAAAAAATAAGTGAAGAAAATACTTCATTGAAAATCAGAATTGAACAAATGGAATTGAATGACTCAAGGAGACACCAAGAATCAGTCAAGAAAAACCAAAAAAAAAAAAAAAAAAAAAGAAAAAGAAAAAGAAAAAAGAAAAGAAAAGAAACAATGGGGGAAAAAAGGTCAAATACCTTCTTGGGAAAACAACAGACCTAGAAAAATAGATCTAGGAGAGACAATCTGAGAATTATTGGACTCCCTGAACAATATAATGGAAAAAATAGCCTGGACACTTTTCCAGGAAATTATCAAAGAAAACTGCCTAGAAGTCATAGAAATAGAGGGTAAAATAGACATTGAAAGAATTCATCGATCACCTACTGAAAGGGATCCTAAAATCAAAACACCAAGAAATATAATGGCCAAATGCCAGAACCCTCAGACAAAGGAAAAAATACTGCAAGTGCCTAAGGAAAAAAAAATTCAAATATAGAGGAGCCACAATAAGGATTACCCAGGATTTAGCAATGTCCACATTAAAGGATCGAAGGGCCTGGAATATGATATTCTGAAAGGCTAACAAACTTGGTATGCAACCAAAAATAACTTATCCAGCCAAAATGAGCATCTTTTTCCAGGGAAGAAGATGGATATTCAATGAAATAAACTCATTTCGCCTATTTTTGATGAAAAAACCTGAAACTTAACAAAAAGTTTGATCTACAAATATAGAACTCAAGAGAAAAATAAAAAGGTAAAAAGAAATCTTGGGAACTATATTTCTGCTATAAAGATATATAAAGAATACATGTATACCTTGTTCTAGAAACTAGAGGTAGAAAGGAAATTGTACTAGAAAAAGGGTAAAACTACATCTCACAAAGAGGCAAAAGAAACCTCTATTATATCTGAGAGAAAGAATGGAGGGAGGTGATTATAATGTGTATCTTACTGCCATAAGAATTGGCTTAAAGAGAAAAAATTTAGACATATTTGATTTATGGTGAAACTTCTCCCTCCTCATTGAAAAGTGAGAAGGGAAAAGTGAAAAGGGAAGGAATAAACTAAGTGGAAGGGAATACAGACATTCTGAGGAAAAAGAGTAAGATAGGGGGAGGAACTGTATGGTGGGGAGAGGGATACTAAAAAGGGAGGGCTGTGAGAAGCAAGTGGTGCTCACAAGTTTAATGTTGGAAAGGGGGGGGTAAGGGGGAAGGAAGTGAGAAAAGCATAAGTAGAGATTAACAAGATGGCAAGTAGTACAGAGCTAGTCATTTTAACCATAAATGTGAATGGGGTAAACTCCCCCATAAAGAAGAAGTGGTTAGCAGAATGGATTAAAAGCCAGAATCCTACAATATGTTATTTACATGAAACACACCTGAAGCAGGGAGATACATACAAAGTAAAGGTAAAAGGTTGGAGCAGAATCTACTATGCTTCAGGTGAAGCAAAAAATGCAAGGGTAGCCATCCTCATCTCAGATCAAGCAAAAGCAAAAATTGATCAAATTAAAAGAGATAAGGAAGGGCACTGTATCTTGCTAAAGGATAGCATAGATAATGAAGCAATATCAATATTAAACATATATGCACCAAGGAGTGTAGCATCTAAATTTGTAAAAGAGAAATTAATAGGGTTTCAAGAAGAAATAGACAGCAAAACTATAACAGTAGGAGATCTCAACCTTGCACTCCCAGAATTAAATAAATCAAACCACAACTTAAATAAGAAAGAAGTCAAAGAGGTAAATAGAATACTAGAAAAGTTAGATATGATAGATCTCTGGAGAAAACTAAATGGAGACACAAAGGAATACACTTTCTTCTAAGGAGTTCATGGAACCAATACAAAAATTGACCATATATTAGGACATAAAAATCTCAAACTCAAATGCAGTAAGGCAGAAATAGTAAATACATCCTTTTCAGAACACGGCACAATGAAAATTACATTCAATAAAAAGCCAGGGAAAAATAAACCAAAAAAAAATTGAAAACTAAATAATCTCATAATAAAGAACAATTGAGTGAAACAGGAAATCATAGACATAATTAATAACTTCACCCAAGAAAATGATAATAATGAGATGTCTTACCAAAATGTGTAGGATGCAGCCAAAGTGGCAATAACTGGAAATTTCATATGTATAGAATATATACATATATTTATCTATGCATATTTCTTGCATAAAATAGAGAAAGAGGAGGTCAATGAATTTGGCTTGCAACTAAAAAATGCTAGAAAAGGAACAAATTAAAAATCCCAAGTCAAACACTAAACTTGGAATTCTAAAAATAAAAGAAGAGATCAATAAAATCGAAAGTAAAAAAAAAAGTATTGAATTATTTAATAAAACTAAGAGTTGGTTCTATGAAAAAACCAACAAAATAGGCAAACCCTTAGTAAATCTGATTAAAAAAAGGAAAGAGGAAAATCAAATTGTTGGTCTTAAAAATGAAAAGGGAGAACTCACCACTAACAAAGAGGAAATTAGAGCAATAATTAGGAGTTACTTTGCACAACTTTATACCATTAAATTTGAAAACTTAAATGAAATGAAAGAATGCCCTCAAAATATAGCTTGCCCAGATTAACAGAGGAAGAAGTAAATATTTTAGAAAAAGAAATAGAACAAGCTATTAACCAACTCCCTAAGAAAAAAATCCCTGGGACCAGATGGGTTTATATGTGAATTCTACCAAATATTTAGAGAACAATTAATTCCAAATGCTATATAAACTATTTGAAAAAAAAATAGGGATTGAAAGAGTCCTGCCAAATTCCTTTTATGACACAGACATGGTACTGAGACCTAAACCAGGTAGGTTGAAAACAGAGAAAGAAAATTATAGACCAATCTCCCTAATGAATACTGATGCTAAAATCTTAAATAAAATATTAGCAAAAACATTACAAAAAATCATCCCCAGGATAATAAACTATGACCAAGTAGGATTTATTACCAGGGATTCAGGACTGGTTCAATATTAGGAAAACTATTAGCATAATTGACTATATCAATAACCAAATTAACAAAAACCATATGATCATCTCAATAGATGCAGAAAAACATTTGATAAAATCCAACATCCATTCCTAATCAAAAATACTTGATAGGATAAGAATAAATGGACTTTCCCTTAAAATAGTCAGGAGCATATATTTAAAACCACCAGTATGTATCATATGCAATGGGAAAAACTGGAATCTTTCCCAGTAAGCTGAAGAGTGAAACAAGTTTGCCCACTATCACCATTATTATTTAATATTGTCTTAGAAACCCTAGCTTCAGCAATAAGAGTCAAGAAAGAGATTAAAGGAATTAGAGTAGGTAAGGAGGAAACCAAACCATCACTCTTTGCAGATGATATGATGATATACTTAGAGAACCCCAGAGATTCTACTAAAAAGCTATTAGAAATAATTCATAACTTTAGCAAAGTTGCAGGATACAAAATAAATCCCCATAAATCGTCAGCATTTTTATACATCACCAACAAAATCCAATCACAAGGGATACAAAGAGAAATTCCATTCAAAATAACTATCAATAGCATAAAATATTTGGGGATCTATCTACCAAAAGAAAGTCAAGAATTATATGAGCAAAATTACAACAACAACAACAAAAAACTTTCCACACAAATAAAGTCAGATTTAAATGATTGGAAAAATATTAAGTGCTCTTGAATAGGCCAAGTGAATATAATAAAGATGACAATACTCACTAAACTAATCTATTTATTTAGTGCTATACCAATCAGACTCCCAATAAAATATTTTAAAGATCTAGAAAAAATAACAACAAAATTCATATGGCAGAACAAAAGGTCAAAAATCTCAAGGGAATTAATGAAAAAAAAAAATCAAATGAAGGTGGCCTAGCTGTACATGATCTAAAACTATATTATAAAGCAGCAGTCACCAAAACCATTTGGTATTGGCTAAGAAATAGATTAGTTGATCTGTGGAATAGGTTAAGTTCACAAGACAAAATATTCAACTATAGCAATCTAGTGTTTGATAAACCCAAAGATCCTAACTTTGTGGATAAGAATTCATTATTTGATAAAAACTGCTGGGAAAACTGGAAATTAGTATGGCAAAAATAATGCATGGGAGCACACAACACTGTATACAAAGATAAGATAAAAATGGGTACATGATTTAGGCATAAAGAATGAGATTATAAATAAATTAGAGGAATATAGGATAGTTTAGCCCTCAAACTTGTGGAGGAGGAAGAAATTTGTGACCAAAGATGAACTAGACATCATTATTGATCACAAAATAGAAAATTTTAATTATATCAAATTAAAAAGCCTTTGTACAAACAAAACTAATGCAAACAAAATTAGAAAGGAAGTAACAGACTGGGAAAACATTTTCACACTTAAAGGTTCTGATAAAGGCCTCATTTCCAAAATATATAGAGAATTGACTCTAATTTATAAGAAATCAAGCCATTCTCCAATTGACAAATGGTCAAAGGATACGAACAGACAATTTTCAGATGATGAAATTGAAACTATTTCCATTCATATAAAGAATGTTCAAAATCACTATTGATCAGAGAAATGAAAATTAAGACAACTCTGAGATACCACTATACACCTGTCAGAATGGCTAAGATGGCAGGAAAAAATAATGATGAATGTTGGCGGGAATGCGGAAAAACTGGGACAGGGATGCATTGTTAGTTTTCTTGTGAATTAATCTGACCATTCTGGAGAGCAATCTGGAATTATGTTCAAAAAGTTATCAAACTGTGCATACCCTTTGATCCAGCAGTGCTACTACTGGGCTTATATCCCAAAGAGATACTAAAGAAGGGAAAGGGACTTGTATGAGCCAAAATGTTTGTGGCAGCCCTGTTTGTAGTGGCTAGAAAATGGAAAATGAATGGATGCCCATCAATTGGAGAATGGCTGGGTAAATTGTGGTATATGAATGTTATGGAATATTTTTGCTCTGTAAGAAATGACCAGGAGGATGAATACAGAGAGGCTTGGAGAGACTTAAATGAACTGATGCTAAGTGAAATAAGCAGAACCAGGAGATCCTTATATACTTAACAGTACTGTATGAGGATGTATTTTGATGGAAGTGGATTTCTTTGACAAAGAGAAGATCTAACTCAGTTCCAATTGATCAATGATAGACAGAAGCAACTACACCCAAAGAAAGAACACTGAGAAATGAATGTAAACTGTTTGCATTTTTGTTTTTCTTCCTCGGTTATTTTTGCCTTCTAAATCCAATTCTTCCTGTGCAACAAGAGAACTTTTTGGTTCTGCACACATATATTGTATCTAGGATATAGTTAGACATATTTAACATGTGTAGGACTGCTTGCCATCTGGGGGACTGGGTGGAGGGAGGGAGGGGAAAAGTCGAAACAGAAGTGAGTGCAAGGGATAATGTTGTAAAAAAATTACCCAGGCATGGGTTCTGTCAATAAAAAGTTATAATTATTTAAAAATATATATATTTTTAATGTAATCTGGACTTGACTGGTCTGTAAACTGAAAATGGCTGTAGGCAAACATAGCTGGTCAGAGGCAGCTATGTTCACAATCAAGCTGCAATTTAATTAATTTCATAATGAAGAAGGTGGGTTTGCAAATCCTGGAGGCTTCTTGGGGAGGGCTTCTCTTGTTGGGGCAAAAGCAGAGCTTATACACATACAAAAATGAATGAATAAAGAAAGAAAGAAAATATCACAAAGGGGGTAGATTATAATACAATTATTCTCAGGTCTTAAGCTATTCCTATGACAGGCCCAATAGTGCAGGCATTTTAGGGACAATACAAATGTCTCGAATCCTATGGCAATAGTTCTTAACTTGATTGTCTCATGTCTGAAAGGATCATTGAGTCTTGTGATTATTCAGCAGGGTTACAGAACTATGGTTAACATTATGGAAACAGGAGTATAAGATCTTCTGGTTTGGTTCATTTGGCAGTTACAAGCTCAGGAATTTATGAATTGTTAACAGTTCAGTTCTTGATTTATTAATTTCCACTGCAGGATGTCTGCTGTAGCTCTGACTCCCAAGCCAAAATTTCCTGGGAAACATGGAAGTTCCAGCAAATCTTGATTATGAAATCATTACACATGTCCTTACATTACAAAGACTTCTTTAATGGGGAAAAACAAAAACAAACAAACAAAACACCTTTTATTGATCTTACTTCAAAAAGTAACTCTCTCTCTTTCCCTCCCAATCTCTCTCTCTCTGTCTCTCTCTCTCTCTCTCTCTCTCTCTCTCTCTCTCTCTCTTTCCCTCCCACTCTCAACTTATCAAATATTAGGCCCACTAGGATAGACTCAGAAAAAATAACTGGGAAGACTTATATGAACCAATAAAAAAATGAAGTAACCAGAACCAGAACTTTATATACAGTAACAGCAACATTGTAAGGATGATCAACTGTGAAAGAGTTAGCTCCTTTTATCAAGATGATGCAAGATGATTCCAAAGGACCCATTATAAAAAATGCAATCTATATCAGAGACAGTATGATGAACTCTGAAGGAAGACTAAAGCATAATTTTAAACTTTAATTTTTATTGAGTATTGTGTGTGTTTTGCAACATGAAAATGTGTTTTGTATAACTTCATATGTATAATCGATATCCTACTGTTTGCCTTCTCAAGGGTGGGAGAGGAGCAGGAAAGTGTGAGAGAATTTGGAATTCAAAATTTAAAAGAAATGTTAAAAATTTACATATATTTGGGAAATATTTAACAATATAAATAAAATATAATTAAAAAGACTATGCTCATTACTTTCATGTTCTCCATGCCAATTTCCCTTTTAGCATCTTATGCTTTGGCCTCCACCCTTCTGAAATGGAGCTTTCAAAAATTCTAATCATGTATTATTGACAAATCTAATGTATTTTTCTCTATGGTCATTCTCCTTGTACTCTGTGTTTTGTTTTATATTGCTGATTACTTTTTTTCCAAATGCTCTCTTGCTCAAATTCTTTTCTCACATTTTCTACCTCATAACACAATGTCAACTATTAATTCAATGTTGATGATATAAAAATCAAATGTGCTAGTTTTGTCCATTCCTCTTGCCCAAGATCTCGTTTTATATCTCTTATAACTAATTATGTATTTGCAATTTAATATTTTATTATGACATTAAACTTACCATAGCCTGCAATACAGAGGAAAGACCTCTGAGTTTGACAATAACATGTCAAAGTTCAAATTCCTGGGATCCATATGAGTAAACATTTGAGCCTCTACGTTTACATCTTTAAAATGAAAGAGTAATTCTAGATAATTTATTAGATCTCTTCTAGATCTAAATCTGATCTTATATACTCATGTTTTCTCTGTCAAAACTATCCTGAATTTGTCTTTCTATGCAATCATTTTTCCAGGTACTAGTACTCCAAATATTGAGGTTGTTGATTCACCCTTTATCACCTACCATTTCTAGTGAGTATCAAAGTTCATTTGACTCTTTTCTCAAAATTTCTCTTATATATATTTTCCCCTTCTTTCCTACTACCTTTCCCCTAAAGCATGCATTATTATTGTTATTGTTTAGTAATTTTTCAATCCTGTCCAACTCTTTGTGATCCTTTTGGATTTTTCTTGGCAAAGATACTGGAGTAGTTTTCTCCACCTCATTTTACAAATGAGGAAACTGAGGTGAATAGGGTAAAGTGACTTGCCTAGGATCACAGAGCTAGTAAGTGTTTGAGGCCAAATTTGAACTCAAGTTCTCCAGGCAGCTCCGGGATTGGCAATCTTTCCAAGACATATTCAAGCTGAACTTCAAGTACTCTCAAGTAAAAACTTATTACTTTAAATATGAAGAAACTGAAGCTGAGAGATTATATGACTTTCCCAGGGTAACCCAGATGCTAAGTATCTGTGATAGATACTTCTTCTTTTTAATTTATTTCAAAGTACATGTAAAGATAGTTTTCAACATTCACCCTTGAAAAACTTTGTGTTACAATTTTCCTCCCTCCCTTCCCCCATCTCCCTTCCTTAGATAGCAAGCAGTCCAATATGTTAAATATGTGGAGTTCTTCTAAACATATTTCCACATTTGTCATAATGCACAAGAAAAACCACATCGAGTGGAGAAGGAAGGAATTTATGCAAAGAACAGGAGTTTGTTATTGAACACAAAAAAGATAATTTTGATTATATTAAGTTAAAAAGTTTTTGTACAAACAAAATTAATGCTGACAAGATGAGAAGGGAAGCAATAGATTGGGAAAAGGTTTTTATGTTCAAGGGTTCTTATAAAGGTCTCATTTCTAAGATATATAGAGAATTGACTCAAGTTTATAAGAATTCAAGCCATACTTCAATTGATAAATGGTCAAAGGATATGAGTAGGCAATTATCAGATAAAGAAAATAAAACCATTTCTAGTCATATGAAAAGGTGCTCTAAATAGCTATTGATCAGAAGAATGCAAATTAAGACAACTTTACTGTACCTCTACATATCTCTCAGATTGACTAAGATGACAGGAAAAGATGATGGGGAATGTTGGAGGGGATGTGGGAAAACTAGGAAACTAATATATTTTTGGTGGAATTGTGAATGGATCCATTCATTCTGGGGAGCAATTTGGAACTATGCCCTAAAAGTTATCAATCTGTGCATATCCTTTGATCCAGCAGTGTCTCTACTCAGCTTATATCCCAAAGAGATCTTAAAGGAGGGAAAAGAAATCGCTTCTCGACCTTTTGGCTAAGATCAAGTGTAGTATCTGTTCTTATCAGTTTAAAGGAGGGAAAGGGATCCACATGTCCAAAAATGTTTGTGGCAGCCCTTTTTGTAGTGTCTAGAAACTGGAAACTAAGTGGATGTCCATCAGTTGGAGAATAGCTGAACAAGTTATGGTATATGAATATTATATAATATTATTGTTCTGTAAGAAATGATAAGGAGTAAAGACCTCATTTCCAAGATGTATAGAGAACTGACTCCAATTTATAAGAAAGACATTCTCCAATTGATAAATGGCCAAAGGATATGAACAGACAATTTTCAGATAATGAAATTGAAATTATTTCTACTCAAAAGAAAGGGTATTCCAAATCATTATTGATCAGAGAAATGCAAATTAAGACAACTCTGAGATACCACTACACACCTGTCAGATTGACTAAGATGACAGGAAAAGATAATGATGAATGTTGGAGGGGATGCGGGAAAACTGGGACACTGATGCATTGTTGGTGGAGTTGTGAACCAATCCAACCATTCTGGAGAACAATTTGGAACTATACTCAAAACGTTATCAAACTGTGCATATCCTTTGATCCAGCAGTGCTACTACTGGGTTTATATCTCAAAGAGATATTAAAGAAGGGAAAGGGTCCTGTATGTGCAAAAATGTTTGTGGCAGCCCTTTTTGTAGTGGCTAAAAACTGGAAATTGAATGGATGCCCATCAATTGGAGAATGGATGAGTAAATTGTGGTATATGAATGTTAGGGAATATTATTGTTCTGTAAGAAATAACTAGCAGGATGACTACAGAGAGGCTTGGAGAGACCTGAATGAGCTGATGCTAAGTGAAATGAGCAGAACCAAGAGATCATTATACACATCAACAACAATACTATATGAGGCAATTCTGATGGAAGTGCCTATCTTCGGCAATGAGAGGGTCCAAACCTTAATAGTAATTAAAGTTCTTCATGTTTGCAAGATCTTATTTTTTTTCTTATTAAGTAAGTGAAGCAGGAGCCAGAACAAAACTTAAATTAAGAAAGGAAAATTATATCACTCAACCCTCTTATTCACATTTGCCAACAAGACCTTTCTCTTCTCTCAGACTGGCCCTTCACAAACTGATGCCATTGCAGATCTGCTGAAAAAATTTCATCTATTTGTTGTTATTGCTTCTGTTGTTGTTGCTCCTGCTCCTGCTGCTGCTGCTTTTATTTTCTACATGATATATGCCATTTTGGTTCTTTTTAGGCAGCCTGATAACCTTCAAGCTCACTATATTGATGTAAAACTTAGAGAAGATATCTAATTGGCTTTAGACTTCCTGAGGCTCAGAATTATTGAACTTCAAGAAAAAACAGTGTCTGCCTCCTCAGTAACAGTGATTATAGGTGTGTGACACGTCACCTATTGTTTGTTATCATTATTGTCATTAATTTTGCTGATTAAGAAAATGAGATAAATTTGTCCATGGTTATATAAGAAATGAAAAAAAATGAATTTCTGAACCAGATTTTCCTAATTCTATGTATAGAATTCAGTTTTTACCATGTCTCTTAAGTATCTGGGATTATTTAGAGATAATTGTGGGAAAAGGGTAGTATTTTACTTATGTTTCTAGAAAATTGTATAATTTTATTTTATTTTTAAAAGTAGATTAATTTTTCAAGTAATGTGCATTGTCCTGGGCTATCTCATTAAAGAAAACTGCTCAGTTGCTTATCCATATGTTATGTCTTTGTTCTCATTCTGCCAGTAGATCAATAGTCTGCAAATTCATATTCATTGTACCAGCAACCCCATTTGCAAAGGGTACCTGTAAATCATATTGTGGCGGTGTTTCCCTTTCCTTCATTTCTTTTGACTTTTCTGTTCACCTGCTCTGAAGTTTTACCACATCTTCATGCTGACATTCGAATGTCATTTTCTATTAATTCTCTTTATGTGTTGAGCTCCATGCCATTCAAATTTGATATTCTCTTCTCTTTATTTACTTTGGTACTGAAATTCATTTTCCTAAATCCATGATTTAGCTTGGAATTTATTAATCTAAATATCTCATGTGAAACATGTAGGTTAAAAAAACAGATCTATGAATCTGTTAAGTATTGATGTATTAAAATCTTAATTGCAGGTGACTATTCTCCTTGTCATTAAATTTGAATTTTATATGAACTGGATCAAACAATTTTCATTTATCAATCTTTTTCCAAAAGAAAAATGCATGTATTTTGCTTTGTTTTGTTTTATTTTGTTAGCAGTGACTTCAGAAAGCGACATTCCCTGTGAGATTTACATATTGCTGTTCTGAACAAAACTAAGCAAATAAATCGGAAAGAATAGATTTCCTGTAGTGTCATATATAAACCTGTTGGGGATTGCATATTTCTGAGATCTTCTTTCTTTCTGTCATTTCAAACACATTTGCCACAGAGTTAATGTAGGTGCTGAGAAAGTCTGCTTTCAAAGATACCCCTATTTTCCTGTAAAAATTCTAAAGGTAATTATAATCCTGGAGTAAAACAGGTATTTTACTGTGAGCCTAATAAGAAAAAAAAAACTTGCCTCATAATGCCAGCTAAGTGCCACCTTTTATATGATTCTATGTTATCTTTGTATAGGATTCATTTGTGGCAATAGGAATCTTATAGAACTTTTTGAGAGGTCTAATTTACAACACAGTAGTAAATTAGACCTACAAAAATCTGGCCCTTCATAATCTGGTTTTAATCTCTTTTCAGGCTGATTAGACATTATATTTTTCTCTTGGGCAGGTAGATGTTACAGTGGATTAGAACACTATACTGGAATCCGGAAGAACTGTCTTCCAGAGTTCAAATCTGATCTAAGACACTTATTAGTTATGTGACCCTGGTCAAGCCACTTAATTCTGTTTGCTTCAATTCCTTAGTTGTAAAATGATCTGGAAAAGGAAATGGCAAACATCTCTAGTATTTTGGCAACAAAGAGTTGGATATGACTAAAAAGAACTCAAGGACCAAAAAAAAAAAAAATGTTTCTTGCCAAAATGAACTGTTCTATTATCCATACATAGCAACTAATTTATTGTCTCTATTCCTTACAAAAGATGTCCATAAAGTTCTAATATATTTCTGTCTCACATCTTGGAATACTAATTTATGTCAGGCAAGCTCATTAACAAGCTTCTTAAGGAGGTTATACCTGGGCTACTCCCAGTTTTTAGTGCTTTCTCCCAAAATTTCTCTCTATATGTAAAATTTGCATTGCAAATATTTTGTATTTTCTTATCTGTATTCATATTGTTTATTCCTAGTAAAATATAAGCTTTTAAAGGTAAAAAAAATTTTCTTTTTTTCTTTCTTTCATTTTCTTTTTTCCTCCCTTTCTTGCTTCTTTTTTTCAGTCCTCCCTTCCTCTCTTCCTCACTTCTTTCCTCCCTTCCTCTCCCTTCCTCCCTATTCCTCTCTCTCTCACCTTCTCTCTTCCTCTCTCTCTCTCTCTCTCTCTCTCTCTCTCTCTCTCTCTCTCTCTCTCTCTCTCTCTCTCTCTTTCTCTCTTTCTCTGTCTCCTCAGTACCTAGCACACTAAGTGATCTATAGGAGGCTCTTAGTAAAGAAATTGAATTGAATTCAAGTTCATTGCTTCAAGTTCTTCAAAAATCTGTAACTATAAGTTCAAAATCATTTCCTCACATTCAGCTTTTAGAAACAATGCAAAAAATTGATTTACTGGATCCCATGCTATTTATTACAGACACTAATATGAAACTTCTCAGAGAATTCTGCACCTGAAATATAAAAAGGAGTTCAATGGTTTTGATCACCCTCAGATATTCTAAAATGCCTCTCAGATGTCAGGATACAGAATGTTAAAAAATTATTAATAATAGCATGAAAGTTCAGTGGTCAAAAATATGTTGAAGAAATCTTCTGAATCAATAAAATAAGCATATTTATTCATAGCAAGGCTTTTAGAATCATAAATGTAAGGGAATTCACACAGGTTTTCCTTCTGTGTCACACTGTTTCCTCATGACTCTCATGGAGCTATATCATTTCTACTATTTCACACACAAGTGTGAATCAACAGCTCTTTCCTTTAAGTCATGTGGAACTGAGTATCTGAGAATGATTTTTTTTTAATTTATAAAAAATCTGAATTTTTTCTTAGTAAAGTGAAATAGTTTCCTTCTTTATTTCTAGGAACTCCTTTCTCTATTTTTCTACTTAAGGGAGAAGGGAACTTCTATGATAATGCTGTACATTGTAGTGTTATGCTTCAGTGACAGAATGCAGAATGGAGAGAAGATTCTGGCTCATTCTTTTCTCATCTACATTCTTCTCCTCTGAGTCAAGTGGACTAAGCATCAAAGTATTGAAAAAAATTCATAGAATTCATTGTCAGGTGATCTGAATTCACAGCCTATTCAGATATTGTTACTTATGTGTCTTTGGATAACTCATATTACTATCAGAAACTATTCAGTTCTCACCTATAAATGATGGTACTAACGCTTTTTGTTATGTACTCAGAAGATTATTGTGAGGAAAACATTGAGCAATTTTGAAAGTGCAAAATTATTATTATTATATCTGAAGTCCTGTAAAGCTAAGTACTTTCAGATGATGGTCTTTTGTGAGGGAGCAAATAAGGCAGGCAATATTCTAAGCAGGACTCAGGTTTTCTTTAGACTGGGCCACAATTAAGCATGATAACTCTGAAAGAGTTTTGGGCAGAGTCAAAATAAAAGTGGGTTATGTACTTAAATGTGTGCTGCCCATGTAAAGATGCATATATCTAAGTGGAATGTTAGAATTATAGTCTGGTGCCTAAGATTAGGTATAAATAGGTATCAATAATCATTCCAACTCCTCTCCAAAGGAGAATATAATACCAGCCTCAAGGGAATCAGGAGAAAGGACCACAAGGCTGGCCTTTCTGATTTCTTCTGGGAAAGGAGCTACCACATTAGAATTACATATTTTTCTACTTCTAAAAGTTGCTGAGGAAGAACTGCACAAAATCATCAGCCTCTCTTTTTAGTCAAGGTAAGACAAAAGTCAAGATGATTGACAATGTCCAAGGATGCAGCAATTGACTTTGGTGGTTTGGATGTCTAATTAAACTGTAAGCACTAGCACCTGTTTCAGGGCAGCCATATTCAAGGTAAATGGAACAAATTGTTCTTATCTACCCATTTAGCCAGGAAATCTCTTCACAAGCTTGGAGTAGACATTCCCCTAACTCATCAATAGGTTTCAGGCCTGGTGATTAATCTCAATGTGACAAATGTGTTACTTGGATGAGGCTTCTGCCCATGCTATAGTTTCATAAAGCTATAGGTGGGTGAAAGATAGACACAAAAGGTAGATCAGCATCCCCGAAAAAGGGCTAAAATCATAGTTGCACAAATAATAAATAGAAAGTACATCCATTATTCATGAAGCTAGTTTACAGAAATAAAATAACATAAGAAGATTATAATATCCCACAAATACATTGAAGTAAATGAGCGTTTTAGACAAAAGTGAGTTGAGTTCTTATTCAATTAAGAGGGAGGCCTCAATTTTATCCAAGTGGAAATTTCCTGGATTTCTCCTGGAAAACAGAGTCATGTTAAGGAATAAAATTCTCTTGCATGTCTCTAATTTGTCCCAATGACAGTCTGTAATATGTGTTTTTCCTAAAGAAGGAATGCAGAGTGCCTCTCCTTTCCAACGTTTTTTTTTTTTTTTCCTACTCTGCTACTCATGAAATCCTACAATTTCTCATCAGCATTTTCTCCACTAATATAGCATCATATTCAACAAGGAGCATCTAGCAGAGAATTGGTTCTCTCCCACTTAATATGGTCATGAGGGGGAAATGGAACACAGATACTTATGAAGGGAATCTATTTGTTCCACCCTTTTTGAAGTCCCAAATTACAAAAGTATATTTTTAGGATCATAAAGGCTTTCTAGAATGTCCTATGGTTGCTGACACTTCAGGTAAAGTTTTACAGTAGCTAATGTTCCCCATTTCCCCCCCCCCGAAGGTTATTTAATGAAAGTACCTGACTGAAACATTTCTGATGAAAAGATAAGAACTGAATAATTGGACTTTCAAATACAATTTCAAAAGAAGAAGAAAAAAGAGTGAGGAAAGATAAATAATAAATAATTCGATAAAGCTAAATTGTCTACATTTCAAACTGCTAAATGAGAAGACTTTTAACTTCCAAGAATTTAATTATTGTTAGGGCAGTTAGGACGTACACAAAAGAGAACACAGGTGTGAGTTAACTATCATGATATGAGTTCAACAAAATAAAATGAAAGGGTGAGAAAGAAAAAAGGAATGGGAGAAGGGGTCAGGGAAAGTATAATGGGGTAAATTATGTCATATAAAAGAGGCCCAAAAAAGATTTTGGAATAGAGGGAAAGATGAAGGAGTGGCAAGAAATGTTTGAGCTTTACTCTCATCAGGAGAAATAAAATACACATCCAGTTTGGTATAAAAATCTATCTTGCCTTATAAGGAAGCAGAGAATAATAGAAAGGGATTTGCTGATGAAAGGGGATGATAGATTGGAAGAAACGGATCAAAAGCAAAACATATATTTGAGGAGGGACAGAATGAAAGGTGAGAGGAAGACAGACAGACAGAGACATGTAGAGAGACAGAGACAAAGAGAAGGATAAACAAGGGAAAATAAAATAGAGGGTAATAATAAATTAGTAATAATAATTGTGAATGTTAGTGGGATGAACTCATCTATAATATGGAATTGTATAGTGGAATAGAATAAAAATAATTATCCAACATAAAGATATATGAAACACACTAGAAGCAGAGGGACACACAGAGTAAAAATAAGGGGTTCTAGCAGAATCTATCATACTTCAGATGAAATTGAAAAACAAAACAAAACTGTGGTAGCAATCATGAACTCAGACAAAGTAAAAACAAAAATAAACCTAATTAAAAGAGAAGAGCAGGGAAATTACATTTTTTCTAAAAAGTATCAGACACAATACAGTACAATCAATAATTAACAGGTATGTAAATAGTATGAGATTCAAGTTCTTAAATGAAAACTTAAATGTTACAGGAAGAAATAATAAAATTATAGTTTTTGGAGGACTTTAACATCCTCCTCCTAGATAAATGTCTGACCAAAAATAAACAACAAAGAGGTTAATGTAGTGACCGCGCTAACACCCAAGACACCCCATAATCAGCCGGAGTCAGGAGAAGCAAAAGTCCTTCTTTATTCTTGGTCTTAGACTCAGGATTGAACAGGATGGAAGCAGAATCTCTGTGACCACCTTCTCCCTCTCATCTACCTCCCAGAGTGTGTCCCTGGCTAGCTTTGCTCCACCCCCTAGTCCCTCCTACAATCTTCTATACACCAATCACTGAGCCAGTAACGATAGTGGAAAGTACCATTTTTCCAAGCATATGCCCATAGAGTATCATCCAATCAGAAGTTAGCCTCAAGCACTCAGCAATCCCGACCTCAGTGCATTGAATTCAATAGTTTCAGCCCTCTACAGGTTAAGGAGATGAAAATAATTTTAGAGAAATAAGGTAATACATATATATATATATATACATATGTATGTATGTATGTATGTATGTATATGTATATGTATATCTTTGGAGAAAATTGAATGGAATATTGGAATATAAAGGAATATAGCCACACAAAAATTGATCATGCATCAGGGCATGAAAACCTCTAAAACAAATGCAGAAAAGCAGAAACATTCAATGTACTCTCTGTACATCAAAATGCAATAAAATCACATTTGATAACGGGCTGTGGAAACATAGATGAAAATTAATTGGAAATTAAATAGCACAGTCCAAAAGAATGAGTGGAGGTCAAAGAGCAATTCATGGAACCAAAAAAATTATTTAAGAGAATGGGAAAAAATGAAACAGCATAACAAATTTCATAGGATGCAGGCAAAGTAGTACTTGAGGAAAAGTTTGTTCTTCTATATGCTTACATCAATAAAATAAAGAACAAATCAACACATTTAGCATGCAACAACAACAACCAAAAAAAAAAAACTAGAATAAAACAAATTAAGAATCTTTACATAAACATTTTATTGAAATTCCTGACAAAGGAGAGATTAATATAATTGTAAGAAAATCATTGAACTAATAAATAAAATTATAATTTGGTTTTATGTTTAAAAACAATTAAAATAGATAAATCATCAGTTTATTTAATTAAATAAAGAAAGAATGAAACCAAATTAACAAAATAAAATATAAAAAATTAATTCAACACCAATGGAGAGGAAATTAAAGCAATTATTAGGAACTGTTTTGGATAATTAGATGCTAATGAATCTGACAATCTAAGTGAAATGGATGATTTACCAAAATATAAATTGTCCAAATTAATAGAAGAGGTATAATATTTAAACAACCCTATATTAGAAAGAGAAATTGATCAATGAACTCCCTGGTAAAAAATCCTTAGTACCACATGGATTCACAAGTTGCCTCTATGTGTGTGCTAGCCTGTGTGTATAATCACCACAATATCTTCACCTCACCCCAAGCCTTTCTTTTAAGTTATCCAATTAAAATGACAGCCATAAAAGAATTGATAATATTTGCATACATAAATTGACCTCATTTAATCTCGTATAATTAGTCCTTAATGCTTATATTTCTCCTGAATGTTATAAGTTGAATTTTCTCCCAAGTTCTGTTGTTTTTGTCACAAATATCTGAAAATTTTTCAGTTCATTAATTTTCCTTTATTTCACTAAAAATTATACTTTGTTGGGTAAGTTACCCTTGGTCATAACACTAGCTCTTTTGTTCTATGAAATATAGTCTTATACTCCTTCAATGTAGTGACTACAAGGTCTTGTGTAATCCTTATTGTAGCTCCATGATATTTAATTTGTTTTATTACTTCCAAAATTTTCTCCTTAACATAGGGCTTTTGAAAATTGGTTATGATATTCCTGTAATTTTTTTTCCTGGGGTCTTATTGAGGTAGTGATTGGTAATTTTTTTTTATTTCTGCTTTGCCTTTCTAGCCTAGAACTTTAGTACAATTTATCTTGATAGTTTCTTGTAATATTATATCAAGGCTTTTTTTTTTTATTGCAATTTTCAGGCACTCCCAACTATTCTTTCATTTTTTCTTCTCTGTTAACCAGACCAGTTGTTTTTCTGATATAATATGATACATTCTCTTCTATTGTTTCATTCTTTTGATTTTGTTTTATTATTTCTTTGTGTTTTAGAAAGTTTTTAGCTTGTCTTTACCCAGTTCTAGTTTTCAATAAATTATTTTTTTCTTAAGTTTTTGGTTCTATTTTTTAATTTGTTTGAGTTTTCACAATTTTCTTTATTTCCTTGTATTGTTCTTATATTTCCCCTCAACCATTTGATTTTTAAAATCCTTTTTAAGTTCTTCCAAGAAATCTTTCTGTTTGGAATAATATGATGTTTTTCATTGAAAAAAAGGAGTAGTTTTTAATTTCTATTTTTTTCTTCTGAATATGAACCCTGATCTCTATTCCCATACTATCTATGAGTGGGCTCTTTCTCTTCTGCTTGCTTATTTCATTTTTTGTTTAATTTTATTTTTAGTAGTTATTAGTGCGACCAAATTCTAGTCCCAGGGTATGAGAAATGATACCCCAGCTTCATGTACTTCTTACTATTATTTTCTTTTCTTTCTTTTTTTAATTGTAATATTTTATTGACAGAACATATGCCTAGGTAATTTTTTACAGCATTATCCCTTGCACTCACTTCTGTTTCAACTTTTCCCTTCCCTCCCTTCACCCCTTCCCCTAGATGGCAAGCAGCCTTATACATGTTAAATATGTTATAGTATATCCTAGATACAATATATGTGTGCAGAACTGAACAATTCTCTTGTTGCACAGAAAGAATTGGATCCAGAAGGTAAATGTAATGGGCTGAGGCTTGAGTTGATGCACTGAGGTCCCAAGCTAAATAGTAATTGGACCATACTTTATTAATATATATGTTTGGAGAAAGAATGGCCCCCGCCCACTCTTTGTGCAAGTCCTGATGTGTTGTATAGGAAATGACGTTTTTGGTGGGTGAAGGCAGGGGGGTGGAGAAGGAAGTGGAAAGAGAGACTGCTGGCTGGCATCTTGTCACAGCTGCATGTATTGCTATCACCACTGCCTTTGACCTCTGATCTCCCTCTGCTAGCTGGCTTCCTGTTGCAGCTGTGCATATTGCTTTCTTCACCTCTACTGAGAATAGGGATTGAAGATTTTTCCCTTGGCCTGAGTTCCTGACTCTGGCTGATTTTAAATACATGGTCATCACAGGTAAAAATAACCCGGGAAGAAAAACAAAAAATGCAAACACTTTACAGATGTAGTACCCCCACTTTACCCTTTTTTGGGTACAATTTCTAGTTTCTAGAACAAAGTATGCATCTGTTCTTTATATCTTTGTAGCAGAAATATAGTTTCGAAGTTTTCTTTTTACCTTTTTAGGTTTCTCTTGAGTTCTATATTTATATATCAAGCTTTTTGTTTAGTTCCATTTTTTTCATCAAAAATAGGTGAAATTCACTTATTTTGTTGAATGTCCATTTTCTTCCCTGGAAAAAGATGCTCATTTTGTTGGGTAAGTTATTTTTGGCTGCATAGCAAGTTCCTTAGCCTTTCAGAATATGATATTCCAGGCCCTTCGATCCTTTAATGTGGATGCTGTTAGATCCTGAGTAATCCTTATTGTGGCTCCTCTATATTTGAATTGACTTTTTTTCTAGCCACTTGCAATATTTTTTCCTTCATCTGATAGTTCTGGCATTTGGCCACCATATTTCTTGGTGTTTTGATTAGGATCCTTTTCAGTAGGTGAATGATGAATTCTTTCAATTTCTATTTTACCCTCTGTTTTTATAACTTCTGGTCAGTTCTCTTTGATAATTTTCTGGAAAATGGTGTCCAGGCTCTTTTTTCCATTATATTTTTCAGGAAGTCCAATAATTCTCAGATTGTCTCTCCTAAATCTATTTTCCAGGTCTGTTGTTTTCCCAAGAAGGCATTTGACATTTTTTTCCATTGTTACTTTTCTTTTCTTTTCTTTTCTTTTTTTTTTTTTTTTTTTTTTTTTTTTTTTTTTTGATTTTACTTGACTGATTCCTGGTGTCTCCTCGAGTCATTCAATTCCATTTGTTCAATTCTGATTTTCAATGAAGTATTTTCTCCATTCACTTTTTAAATATCTTTTTCTAATTGTCCAATTGAGTTTTTAAGTGAGTTGTTTTGTTCTATGGAATTTTTTTCCATTTCACCAATTTTATTTTTTAGAGAACTATTTTCTTTTTTCCAGTTCACTAAGTCTGTTTTTCAAAGATTTGATTTCTTTATCCATTCTATCTTTAAATGAGTTGGATAACTTTTCCAGACCCTCTTACCAAGCTTCCCTTTTCTTTTTCCCATTTTTCTCCTAGCTCTCTTGTGAGAG
Source organism: Antechinus flavipes (assembly GCF_016432865.1). Taxonomy (NCBI): domain Eukaryota; kingdom Metazoa; phylum Chordata; class Mammalia; order Dasyuromorphia; family Dasyuridae; genus Antechinus; species Antechinus flavipes. The sequence goes on along the minus strand of NC_067401.1, from coordinate 294,552,261 downwards.
CCTTTTTAATTTCTTCTATGAGAATCTCATGTGTTGAGGATCAGATCATATTCCCTTTTGGGGATTCATCTGGAGACTGGTTTTAGTCTTCTCAGGGTTTAAAGTCTGCTCTCTATCCATATAAAAACTATCAATGGTTAAGGTCCATTTTTTGCTCATTTTGTCAGAGAAGAATCAAAGGAGACAAACCAGCAGAAAAAAAAAAAACGAATGCAGTCTACTTTTTTGCAGGGGGAGAGTGGGGGGAGCTGGATGGTATTACGGAGCTTCCTCTATAGACTACAGGGGACAGCAGTGAGGCACTAGCAGGACAGCAATGGCTGCACTGCAATTGTGCTCTGAGACTCTGAGAGTATGCTGAGACACTGCGGGTGGGTGTGGCCAGGTCCTGAGAGACCCTAGCTTTTTGGGGTTATAGTCTTCACCCCCTGTTTTTAGCTTCTCTGCTTGTCTACTGGCTTGCTGCCAGGGCAAAGTAATCAATCCTGTAGTAAAGCTGCCCCTGCATATATGGCTGAGATCACATCCTATTCCCCTTTGGTCTGCTCACTGTGAGCTGCCTGCTGTGGTTGCCCTCAACCTGTGTCCAGTCTAACTGTCTCTGCCCTCAAGCAAACAGACCTTTTCTGGTGAATTTCAAGGATGTCTTCTGTTGGTAATTATTTGTGTGTGTGTGTGTGTGTGTGTGTGTGTGTGTGTTTCAGTCAAGCACTAATTACAAGGCTTGTCATGAAATAAATTCTGAGAGAAAACACAGAATTTAAATAGATGTGTAAGTCCTCTCTGCCAATTTGGCCAGGAGTCTCCTATTATTTTCTGAGGTATGCACAGAGCTCAAGCTTGAGTTATCCTCTCCAACTCCTGCACCATGGCACTAGTTGCACTGTTCCACAAATGATCTTATCCCCTGTGCTTTGCTGATGGCAAACTACAATTATTCTCTCTTCTGTGGAGCTGAAACCAAGAACTCTGCTCACCTGCAATTGTCCACAGCTAACAAGGTTCCTCTCTCTCTGCTATTGCACTTACCAGGTATGTGCTAGTTCTTTCTCTCCCATAGCAGTAGCCAAGCCTGTGACATATATGGTCAGCACAACTGTGCATGGTGTTTTTTGAGAGTGGAAGGTCGTTTAATTTACTCGGCTGTCAGGCCCACATACAGTCTGTGAGATGAAAGTTTCTAAGGCTGAAACTGCATCCCAGCTCCAACTACCCTCAGGGATTGAAGTTTGTTGATTCTCAAGAGTTGGCCTGGAAGTATTTAAGCTTCACTCAGGCCAGACCTCTACACTTGGAGATCGTCTTTCCTGGTTTTTTTCTCAAGTCTTAAGAACACTTCTATGTCTTTATTTTTGTTTGTTGATGTTGTTCTATATTCCCTCTGAGACAGTGTTCTATCTTTCTGTGGAGGAAATTTTGAGAGCTTAAAGTTTTCTAATCTACTCCAGCATTTTCCCAGAATCCTCTCCAGAGTGGTATCTTTCATTAACTAATTAACATTCTCATGCATGTACATATCTTACACATTTTAGTGATTCTGAACCAGTTTAAGTTATCATTCATGTCCTACATCTCTATTCCTTATTATGATCCCCTACAATCCTCCCATTTCAAAGTTTTAATCAACTTCCATATACCCTTTGCACTATGCCCTCTGGAATGCCTTTTCCTTAGAATAAACTTTTCTTCATTTGAAACCTTTTATATTTACACTTTTCATCTTTAACTAGTTGCTGAAACCTGTATCTCCACTGATGTGACAGTCTTTCAGGACTCTCATTTCTCTCAGGTCGCTATCTGAATTTGAAGTGGAATACGCCTTGCTTCCCAATGCTAACAAAGAGTTCTCATCAAACTGTCATTACTCAGCAAATTCCTTTGGGGTCTATGCCATTCCTATCTACCATTCAATCAAAATACTAGTTGATATTGTATATACACTTTCAGGTCATACCCATTCTTCTCTCGATGAGTTAGGTACTCTCACAATTTTTTGCTGGTTACCAAATCTTGCCCTCCTACTTGGGAATATCAACATATTTATTGGCTTTCCAATAAGTTACAGTTCCTCAAGCTGTTCAATTCCTATAAACCACTCTTTGTCACCTAAGCCACAAAGAGAAATATTTCCTACCCTTGATATTGTCATAATTCACAAATAAGTCACCTTCATGTTCAAGCATTTCAATACCCTCACATTTGACCAACAGTCTGTTGGCTTTCCTCCACTCCTTTCTTCCCTTCCCAAAACCAAGTCTAGCCACACTGGAACCTCCATTTCCTACAACCTTCAATTCTCTCCCAAGCCATCTTCTCTGTATTAGCTACTCTCCCTTCGCAAATCCATCTTGTTCCCTTCTTTAACTAGCTCAAATCTCCACTGACCCACATGTGTAATTCATATTTGGAAATGTCATCGTTCTTGATATCAACTAAATCAAAACCTAGCAGAATTTCTTCTGAGAATAAGTAAACACTTTTCATTTTTTTCTTTTTCTTCACAAAAATAATTTTAGCAGTTGAATTTTTTTTTTTACTTTTAGATATTTATTTAAACTACAAAGGCTACCCAGTGTCATAAAGCAAAATACTGATCAAACTTTTCTTGTAAATTACATTAGATATTATTCCACAAATTACTTCTAAGGAAATTTTATTTTTTTTCTAAAATTTTATTTGTTTAGTAATAAAACTTTATAACTAAATATATATGTGTGTAGATACAAACAATATTTTTATGACTGGCTTTAGTACTCAATAGGACTTATCTTCCTGAAATGCAATTTATAATTCCACTATCTGCATCTGTCAGAACCAACCTTTCTTGGTGAGGGCTAGCATTTAATTCTATTTCTTCCTCTCACTTTCTATTTACTTCCTGCCTTTTATGAAGAAAAAGAAACAGGAATACCCTCTGTGCTTTTGAATCCCATACAGTTGTTGGCCAATTAGCACTTTGTTTAGAAGTTGCTAATTGGTGTTTCAACTGGAGAAAATGTTCCAATATCTACATGGTTGTGCCCTGTGTACCTTCTAGAAGACAAACCTGAAGATTCTCCTTGAAACTCATCCATTTCATTTTGAGTGGAAAAAGAAATCACATTGTTCTTAAAATGAAAACACTAGAAATATTTCTAATTCCATTTCCCATTAGAATAAGGGGATAATACAATGCTGAGTAGCCATAGTCTAGAGAGAATTTCCCACCCCATCCTCATTCCCAAACTCTAGAATATGATAGAGAAATAGATGCTGAGATAGATGTGTGATAAAATGGCTAAGAACATTTCAAAGTAATGACTAAGATTGCATCATTAGTTGCCATATTTGTTTTTGTTTCATCCAGTTTTATTTTATTACAGCTAACAATTCTTCTGAAGAACTTTATTTCTTTTAATTATTCCTTATAAATCAGTCAGAATATTCTATCCAGTTATATTGAAGCAATTATTCTGATTGCTTTGTCTTTTTAAATATACAATTTATACCAAGAAGATATGTGTATGTGTGTGTGTGTGTGTGTGATTTCTTTCTTCTCCCCTAGTGTAATATATTGAATACTATATTAGATGAAGTAAAAAAAAAAGAGTTCAAATCCTGTCTCTAATACTTATTAACTTAATGATCCTAGTTAAGTTATTTAACTGAGTCTCAGGCATAAAGACTGTTGTAGGACTTCAAAAACTTGCTGGGATCATTAGATTCTGTAACACATGACAAGACTGTTGCAGTACTTCAAAAACTTGTGGGGATCATTGGATTCCCTAACATATGAAAAGACTGTTGCAGGACTTCAAAATCTTGCAGGGATCATTGGATTCCCTGACACTTGAAGCAATGGACAATAGATTGGTTTTGCACTATTTCTTGGCTGCTGAAGAAGGCATATGTGTGACTGTTATTTACATACCCTCCTTCTAGGATGAAATAAAAAAAAATTAAATCAATTATTGAAACATTGAAATCAATTTTAATTATTAATCTACTAAGTCAATTACATACCATTCTTTTTTAAACAAAGTGCATACACTTTCTTACCAGAGTTCTAAATCTTATTTAAAATATTTTCCTCTTTCCTATCAAATTATACATTTCAAGGAGCACAAATAGGGAGTTACCTAGCTACCTGAATTTGTTTTGCATTTAGCCTTATGGGGAAAATGGAGTAATAATAGACTTCTGTTTCCTAAAAATTTTGTCTAATATGTCATCATCACATTTGGCCCACCTAGCTTTTGGATGGCTGTTCAAATCTTTACTGTTTTTCAAGGTATCACAGAAGAAAAAGTATTTTTTATGTGTTAGGAAATCCAATGATCCCAGCAGATTTTGAAATCCTACAACAGTCTTATCATTTCACAGAAAATCCAATGATTCCTGAGGGTTCTGAAGTCCTACAACAATCTTATCATGTCTCAGAGAATCGAATGATTCCTGAGGGCTTTCAAGTCCTACAACAGTCTTATGTCTCAGAGAATCAAATGATTCTTGAGGGTTTTGAAGTCCTAACAATTTTTGGTGTCCATGAGTCAAACACTATAACTGCCATGCTCTTTCAGTGGTGGGCATAGGCAGCAACAGAACCATCTGATGTTTCTTGGATCTCCTTTGTTTCAAGGGTCTGCTCCTTCTCTCTCTGATGGACAAGGTGAATATGGCTCATTGGCACCCATCTGATTCCTTCTCCACCTGTGGAGATACAAGCAAATCCTCTCCCCCAATAAGTTAACCTATATAGTCCCTTCCATTCCCCACTTTCTGGGTCTCTCCACATCATCTGGCAATTATCTAAAGACTGCCTGTCCAGTGGGTTATAAAACCTGTCTGCTGGAGCCAGTGCATTTTTGTCAAAAATCAAGAAGTTGATAGTATAAAGAGCTAGATTTAGAAGTTCTCTAGGCTCCCCCTTTCTTTTGTTTTTTGGAGGAACGTCTTAATGTCTCTGTTTCTTCTCTCTACTATTGCCTGTCCTTGAGGATTAAAGGGTATGCCAGTGGTGTGTAAAATCTTATACTGTGCACAAAAGTGTGCAAAATGTTTAGAAGTATATCCATATTTGCAAATGCTTGGATAAGAAATTCAGTGACCACTCGGGCTGTCTCTTTTGCTGCTGGTATTGCAAAAGTGAATCCTGAAAAAGTGTCTACCACAACATGGATAAAGGACAGGCGACCAAAGATTTATAATGGGTCACATCCATTTGCCAAATTTCATTGGGTCTCAAACCACAAGGGTTTTTCCTTGGAGGCAGTGTAGGAGCATGGAAAGGAAGGCAAGCTGTACAGGCTTTTCCTATGCTCCTTGCTTCCTCTCTTGTTATTCCAAATTGCAAACATAAAGCTTAAGCAGCCTGATGATATTTTTAATGAGATTCTTGGGCTTGTTGAAATAAAGGAGTATTGGCCAGCATAGTTAGAAAACTATCTGCCTTTGAATTACCATCAAAAATTGGACCTGGAAGTCCACTATGAGAGTGGACATGCAAAATATAAATCTTACCTGGATGCTTTCTCACTTGTTCTTAAAGTTCCTTGAAGAGCTGATATATATTAAAGGCTACAAATTTTAACTGGCGTGTGGCAATTCTTTGTATCACACCTACTGAAGAGGCCAAACCAGAGATAATATTTATATCACCTGGATAATAAGTAAAAGCTATAATGATTACATACAATTCATTCTGCTGAGCTGACTGAAAAGGAGTTTGACTACTTTATAGTTAAGTCACGAGAGTATACAACACAAATGTTATGTTTGAATGCATCTGTAAAGATAGTTGGTCCTTTAAGAGGAACTTTAGAAACCTTCTCTTCAAGAATCCATCACCAATTATGTAATAGTCTGGTTATCCTTAATGGAGACAAAAATTTGGAGATATGGCCAATAAAATTTGCCACTCTGGGATGGTTTCACAGCATACATTAATTTGTGCATTAGTATAAAAGGTGTATATCTTGTCAGTTCTTATCCCAGATAATTGTACTACTTGCTTAATGGCCTTTAATAAAATTCTAGCCACAAGCACTGAGTAAGGAGTAAAGCTTTGTTCTAGTTGTGCCGGGAGGTTCACCCACTCTATCACACTGTCTTCTTGATGAAGGACTGCTGTGGGTGCCTCTTGTGTAGTAAAAATGGATATTTCCAAGGGTTTTTGAGTGACCTTTTCAACCACATTGGATAAAGCCAATTCAACTTCTCTCAAAGCCTCTTGAGTTTCTTTTGTAAGCTGGCATGGTGAGTTTAAAGCACTGTCTCCCCTTAAAATGTCATATAATGGTTGTAATTGATAGGTAGTCAAGCCTAATATTGGACACATCCATTGGATATCTCCTATCGTTTTCTGAAAGTCATTTAAGGTGTTTAGCTTCTCTGTTCTTAAGGAAAGTTTTTGTACTTTTATTCTTGGTCTTAGATTCAGAATTGAACAGGATGGAATCAGAATCTCCATGACCACCTTTTCCCTCTCGTCTACTGTCAAGAGTGTGTCCCTGGCTAGCTTTACTCCACCCCTTAGTCCCTCCTACAATCCTCTATACACCAATCATTCAGCCAGTACAGATAGTGGAAAGGACCATTTTCTAAGCATATGCCCATAGAGTATTGTCCAATCAGAAGTTAGCCTCAAGTTCTCAGCAGTCCTGACCTCAGTGCATTGAGTCAATAGTTTCAGCCCTCTACACAAAACCGATATTATCATAGGCAGGACTAAAATCCAGAACTTGGATGTTGTTTTAGGCCTTGTCTGGTTGCTTCTGGCTATTAGAAGCTCATCGTTTTTAATTGTTTCCTTTTTGGTTACCATTTATGAATATAGTATCTACATTTCCACAGATAAGCCAGGATTCTAAAGTAGAATTTAGGAGTTAGAAAACTCTTTTCAAATGCTATAGCAAACTGATATAACTATAAAGGAAGTGCGGTTGCAATGGGTCTAAGTAGAGAATAAAATTAGTGTCTTCATGCAGTGAAGAAATTCCAGTAACCAAAGTTAACTTCCCCCAAGACATAGGAAAACAAAACAAAATAAAACAAAAACAAAACAAGTTATTATTCTTTTAAAATTACCTTAATAGTTTTATTTTTGATTAACTATTAATTAATTTACAAAGCATATGCATGGGTAATTTTTTTCAATTTTGATGCTTGAAAAACCTTTTGTTCCAAATTTTCCCCACCTTTCCCCCATCCCCTCCCCTAACTGGCAAGTAATCCAATACATAGAATAAAGAATTAATTTTTTAAATTGTAAAACTTTTTTTTCATTTTAAGTTAAATATATGCTATTCTTTTAAACCTATTTTAATATTTGTCATCTTGTGCAAGAAAAATCATACCCCAAAGGAAAAAAAAAAAACAACACCACAAGAATGAAAAAACAAATAAAGTTGAAAACACTATGCATCCTAACTCTATTGGAGTTGCCTTAAACCATCTCATCAAGAAAAGCTCAGTACATCTCAGTTGATCATGACATAATCCTGTAGTTACTGCACACAGTATTCTCCAAGTTTTATTCACTTCACTCAGCATCAATTCATAGGTCTTTCCAGGCTTTTCTGAAATCAGACTGCTCTTCATTTCTGATAGAATAATAATATCCCATAATATTTATAAGGTCTGGGCTAACTCTCTTGAGGGCCCCAGGATCAGTCAGAGTCCGGATCAATCAAAGCCCTTGATCTTTAGGGGGAGAAGTGAAGGAGGCAGGCAAGCTACCACATGGCTTGCCAAAGATGTATCTGGAGTCCGAATTCTCCAGCCTCTCTCCTCCTCATTCTGCAGCCAAGTGACCCTGACCTCTCTCCCTCAGCCCTTCTAATCTTTGCCTATGATTACCTCACTACCACACATTCAGCAAGTGCCAATTGTGAAGAGAGGCATCACATTGCCATATCATCTAAGTAGATGCTTATAGAGCCATTATCTCATATCCAATAGGTAATTAAGCCCTCTGCTGTCTCATTCAAATACACCTTTTCAGAGTTTCTGCCCTCTACAAATATTCCATACCATAACTAGTCATTCCCAATCTGATGACCATCCACTCAATTTCCAGTTTCTACAAAAGGACTGCTATAAACATTGTTGTACATATGAGTCTGTTTTCTATTTTTTATTATCTCTTTGGGATACAGATAGAGACATTGCTGGATCAAAGGAAATGCTCTTTGAATAGTTTGGTAGCTTTTTGGACACAATTACAATTTTCTCTCCATAATGGTTGGATCAGTTTACAAGTCCACCAACAATGTACTAGAATCCCAATTTTCCCACATCCCTCCAAAATTAATCATCATTTTTTCTAACATTTTGGCCAATCTGATTCTTGTGAAGTGGTACCTCAGAGTTGTCCTAATTTGCATTTTTCTAATTAATAATCATTTAAAACAATATTTTTAATTTTTAATGAGTTATTAATGAGAAAGTTTATAAACTCAGAAACTTAAAAGAAGTTTATTTTATACCTAATTTATTTTGGTATGAAAGGATCTAAATACACATCTCTGCCTATGCTAGTAGACGTTAAATACAAATTGAGGACAAATCTAAGACAAATAATTTATAAGTCTTTGATATATCAAAAGATATCTCTAATCTCACCAATGTGAACTTGCTCTCCATTGGTGTAAATCAAAACCTGTCTATGTCTTTTCATGTTATTCTTGTCTATTTACTTCCAGAATTTTTCCACAGAAAATCTATCCAATGTATTAGAGATATTCTCCTGAAGATCTCAGTACAACACTTGGGTTTTCACAAGTTATCCTTTATTCTTATTATATGGTGAGCATACCTTCTTCATCTTACTACACAAATCTTTAATGATATCTTTTATGTAGGTTGCAGCCAACCAAACCCTAATTTTCTCCTTTTTTGGGGGGTGGGGTATAGGAATAACCTGTAATTTTGATTCTCTAGAGATAAGGATGTTCCATTAGTCAGAATTATAGAATATAAAATGGAAGGTTACTATATTTGTTTGTATAGTTTTAGGAGCATTTTATAGTGATTGAATATATAACGTAATCTTCTAAATTTAATCAGTTCCATTCTCTTTCTCCTATTCAGTTAGAGCTCTAGCTCAGATGACATGTATAGTGACTGCCAATGTTATAACAATAATTAGGAACTAATTCAGTAGGCTTCTTATCCACTTTCACATAATAATATAGGGAATTTGATTTTTTTTTAATTCTTCTTCTGCTTCTCACCCTTACCTCCAAGTTGTTTATTTGATCTCATTTGAATGGCTTTGGATCACAGTGAACAAACCTTTTAGTGAATGCTCAAGGATTTCATGCCATTATCGAAATACCATTTTGCCAAGACAAGTTTCTGGAGAGATTTAAAATAGGTAATTACTCTTATAGTAGAACTTTGAAAAGGGAATTCTCTATGTTGCAACAGCTACCTTTAGACTGCATCTAAACAACTGTTTCCTGACAGTTGTAACTGTGAATTCCAGTGCACAATGGGCCATGCTTAGAGTTAATTGACCTATGTTCATATACTGTTAGTTATGGAATTATAAGCAAATTACTTGATGTCCTAATACCATAGGTGACTTTCTACTTATATTCATGTAGGGTGGCAACATGCATTTCTAGATGATTTTTCCTCAGTAGAGGTATCATGTAGCAATGAAATTACAAGATTCCTAATCCACTGAATATGCTGACATTGGAATTTGTCTCTTTCTTTATAGTGCAAGGTAATATGCTTCTTTCAGAGCTAATCTGACTAAAATGGTGGGAAAATATCAGAATATTTCCCCAGTCCTTGAGCAGCTAAAATATATTAGTTCTTCAGGGAAAAGAAGACCAGCATCATTATAAGGAGATTGAAAAAGCATTAGGACTGAATGGCCTGAAATCTAGGATAGAAATTAAACTTTAAGAGAGAGGAAAATGTCTGTTTATGTGCAACACAAATTACTCAGGCTTTAATTATATCCAACTTATATTGAGAGAGAGAATTGACTATATCACTCTCAAAAATAAAAATCTTGAAATAAACTTTTAATGAATGACTTCAATTTAAAGAGTTATCTGCTGGGTGGTTTAAAAGAGCTTCCAATTCTATTAAATTCAACAAACTATTATACATTTATAGATCATGAGAAGTATGAATGAAGGACCACTTCTAGAGGGAAGAAGACCACCTATACTCCAAGTGCTACTTCTGAGACTTACTTTGTGATTCTGGGTGAGTCATTTAATTTCCCAATACTACATGCAACTCTCTAATACTAAATTACAGATTATTGGTCAATCTGCTTTTGTGGGAGGTGTTTCATCAATGGGAATTTCTTACAAGGTTGCTATCACAGGTCTAATCCAATAACAAAATATCTACTGCATTAGATAGAATCCTAAACTTGGCGTCAAGAAGAAGTGAATTTTTTTATTTATTTATTTTTTTTGTGATTTTAGTTTTTTATTTTTTATTTTTTTATTTTTAAATAACTTTTTATTGATAGAACACATGCCAGGGTAATTTTTTACAGCATTATCCCTTGCATTCACTTCTGTTCCGATTTTTCCCCACCCTCCCCCAGATGGCAAGCAGTCCTTTACATGTTGAATAGGTTACAGTATATCCTAGATACAACATATGTGTGCAGAACTGAACAGTTCTCTTGTTGCAAAGGGAGAATTGAATTCAGAAGGTATAAATCTCTTTGGAGTATAAGCCCAGTAGAAACACTGCTGGATCAAAGGGTATGTATGCACAGTTTGATAACTTTTTGAGCATAGTTCCAAATTGCTCTTCAGAATGGCTGGATGTGTTCACAATTCCACCACCAATGTATCAGTGTCCCTGTTTTCCCACATCCCCTCCAACATTCCACATTATCTTTTCCTGTCATTCTAGCCAATCTGACAGGTGTGTAGTGGTATCTCAGAGTTGTCTTAATTTGCATTTCTCTGATTAATAATGATTTGGAGCATATTTTCATATGTCTATAAATAGTTTCAATTTCTTCGTCTGAGAATTGTCTGTTCATATCCTTTGACCATTTATCAATTGGAGAATGGTTTGATTTCTTATAGATTAGAGTCAATTCTCTATATTTTGGAAATGAGGCCTTTATCAGAACCTTTGATTGTAAAAATGTTTTCCCAGTGTATTGTTTCCCAAGAAGACGTTAATTTAAATTCTGACTCAGATACTTAATAACTGTGTGACTTTGGGCAAGACTTCTATTTGTTTCAGCTTCCTGTACTATAAAACCAAGGTGATGAAAGTATCAACCTTCCAGGATTGTTTCAAGGATCAAATAAGATAATAAATAATATTTGTAAAATGCTTGTCACAGTATTTAGCAAGTAATAGATACCTTATAAATGCTAGCTATTGTTCTTAATTATTATTTCTATGCAGAACACCATACTTGATGTTTATTGTCTTCTTTCAGAATATTAAGTCCATAGAATAGTCAACATAATCTAGAGAATTTATTGAATAAAGTAATGACCAAATTGTGGTCTAGGAAGAGATCCAAGCCTGAACATGTAGCAGTTAGAAGTACTAGAGAATTTCATTGAAATAACTGTCATAAATTGATCATTAATCATAGTCAATATGATTTTATATATATTAACCATCCCCAAAAATAATAAAATAAGAAATGACAAGAGGGATACTCATTGTGACATTGAGATTTTGAACTATAACTTATCTCCTTCCTATCATAGAATTGTCATAGATCTTCTTTTAAACACTTTTTATCTTCCCCCTCCACTGCATTTTTGTCTGTATTTTGCAATTAATGAGCTTTTGAGCAAAAAGTTATAGTGTCAGTTTTTTAGGATATCTGATAGAAAGATTTTCCCAGATACATATAGGGGATTAAGGTCATGGGGTTCCAGGGTAATTTTTAAGTCTATAGAAATAGAAGTGATTTAAATTTACCCAAGTTTAACCAAAGACTTAGGATATATGAGTTCTTTTCTAAAAAATGGTTATATTAATTCAGATGATTTAAAAATGAGTTAAATGAATAGTCCTCCAAACAATTTTGACTGTTTAACCACATTTTGGGGGCTTTATTTTAAGTGCTAAAATTCTATTTAAAACACACATTTGCAAATGAATATTAATATTCATATTTGCATAAATTTACATGAGACCCTTACTCCATCAGTGTTAATTGCAATAAAGAGAATACATTAATACAGTTTGTTTTAATCATATCCATATTCAATATCCTGATATATCACACAGGAAATAGGAAGGTTTGGGGGAAATCAAATTATTTTGATCATATTTAAATAAGAGAGATATACAAGAGAGAGTTAGATTAAGAATGACAGAGGAAATTATGAGGATACAGGAGATTAATGTATCATATAATAATGGATTATAATCAATACTATGTATTTCTATATTCTCTCTCTCTCTTTCTCTCTCTCTCTCTCTCTCACTCTTCCTCTCTTCTTCTCTATCTATCTAGATTATCATGGATTCCCAGAGTCCAGCCGATGTTGGATACTATCAGTAGTAGGTTGACTCCAGTGAAAAGAATATGACATTGGGTGTGTACTAAATGGTGGAATGATAGCTAGGGAAGTCACAAAACCAAGATACCAGGAAAGCCACAGAGATTCAAAAATTTCTTTTACATCCCAGAACACTTCTCATTTGGGTGATGTACACTCAGCATCAGTATTATTTTTTTCAGGCTTTACACATGACAATGAAAATTACTTTTTTAAAACTATGAATACAATAAATCCAATAAATGACCTGAGCTTCCAAAAAATGAATTATCAGATAAGTTGTTGGTGCCTGTATGGCATAGCTGTGATGATTCATGAAATTTATTTTCTCAGAATAGTTATTAAGACCTGAGTAAAAAAGAAAAGCATAGGAGTCACTGTTTCCCTAGACATTTGTTTTTGTTTAAATAGATTTTCCTGTTTTTCTCTCAGTCACTCAATTATACCCTGAAAAGCTTCAGGTTCAATAAATAGAGCAATTGAATTTCAGGTCAATCCAACTGGGATGAAGTTAACTCAAATTGCTTAGGTATGCTTCATAATCTAAGACAATCCGATGACCTAAGACAATTTACCCATGGACCCCTTTATCAGTGATTTAGACAAAGGCTTCTTAAACTTTTTTCTATTCATGATTTTTGTTCACCCAAGAAATTTTACATGATTCTGAGTTAAGTATACAAATAAACATTTACTTATAATAAATTATAATTTCACTTTCCCTACATTCAGGTACAAGACCTTCTATGGGGTCATAATTCACAGTTTAAGAAACTTTAACTTAGATCATCAAGTTCACTATTACTATAGTTCCTACTCTCTCTATCTTGCAGCAAAATGTAGTGTTATCAGAACAGTAATAATAAATAAATGATTATTATATATCTACCTGCATATCCAAGTCCCTAACCAATATTGAAAAAAGGGTACCAGTACTTATATTGTTGCTGTCTGCAGTTCTGGACTTTATTATGCAGTAACTATATAGCTACCTTATTCATTTTGTGAACTATCCATGCTATTGTCTGTAGTAACACTGTTACAAAGGAATCAGGGTCTGCCATATTACTTAAATTGCTACTTGTGGCCTGGTAGTTCTTAAACCTGTCTTTTACTTATTTATTTGGCCATCACAGTCCAAGTTATTACTTCTGCTGTCACTTGTTGTCCAGAATGTTACTGTCTATTATTAACTTACAGATATGTGGTTGAATGTTAAAATATACTTAAATATTCTCTGCACCTAAAATGGGAAAGATTTTTTTAATATGTAAAAGTACAAATGGGCAGTCCTCACTTCAATTATTAGGAAGAAGGAAAAGAGGGAGCATTATATACTTTTTGCTGTATATCAGACATTGTCTAAGTGCTTTTGACAAATAGTCTTTCATTTGATCTTCACAACAACCCTGCAAGACATGTGTTACTATCATCCCCATTTTACAATTGAGGAAACTGAAGTAAACAGGTTAAGTGACTCATCTATGATCATACAGCTTATAAATATCTGTGGCTGGATTTGAACTATGTCAAATCTGTCTGGCAGAATATCACCAATTTCCCAGAGAGCAGTCATTTCATGTTTTTCTCTTCAGGTCCTTACTTGGTTTTCAGGTGAATCCACAAGGATAAAGGATAAATTATGTAGGAACAACTTTACAATGTAACAAACAAACATAGAAGAGGCTAAAATAAAAATATTTTCAATAGATAGCATGCTATTATATTAAAGAACAGCTTATTATAAGACTACTTCTACTTTAGAAGGCAGACTAATCATAATAATTTTAGGTTGTCTTCTTTCTCAAGTGACAGAGGAAATGTGAATTTTAGTCATTCAAAAAAAGTCTTTCTTGTTCTCTTGGGAGAAGTATGACACTGCTCTGAACATACTTGAGAGAAAAATACCTTGGAACTTAAGCCCAGTGTGATTTTGGTTCAAATCCCAATCCTGATTCTTAGTTGCCTGTTCAACTCTCTAGGCCTTAATTGCCTCATTTGTATTATAAAATGAGGGTCTTACAATAGACCAGCCATTCTGTTTTTTCTTTCTTTTTTTTTTAATTAAAGCTTTTTATTTACAAAACATATGCATGGATAATTTTTCAACATTGACCCCTGCAAAACCTTCTGTTCCAAATTATCCCCTCTATTCCTCCAACCACTCACCTAGATGGCAGGTAGTCCAAATACATATTAAATTATATGTTAAAATTAAATTATATGTTAAAATATATCTTAAATCCAATATATGCATACATATTTATAAAGTTATCTTGCTGTACAAGAAAAATCAGATGAAGAAAGAAAAAAACTGAGGAAGCAAATAAAGTGGAAGTAAACAGAAACAGAAAGAGTGAGAATAGATCAACCATTCTTAATCTTGTGTGTGTGTGTGTGTGTGTGTGTGTGTGTGTGTGTGTTATGAATTCCTGAACTCCTTTAGACATTTGGGTAAACTTCTTATACATTCTTTCTCGGGGAAAAAAAATATATACATTTATTTATTTTTTTGCTGAGTCAATTGGGAATAAATGACTTGCCCACAGTCACACAGTAAATGTTAAAGGTCTGAAGCCAGATTTGAACTCAAGTCCTCCTGACTTTATGGCTGTTGCTCTATCCACTGTGCTACCTAAATGGCCTGGAAAAAATAATTTTAAATGAATAAAATAAAATACATAGGATTACAAAGGATACTAATTATATTGAAATACAGTTATTTTAAATGGTTTAAATGACTTCTAGTTTTAGGTCAAGAATACCTTCACTGAATGTTCTTTGAGATGATTTCCAATCCTAAATTTTAGGATCTATATCTAAGAGTTTTTTTAAAAGCTCCTTTCCTGGAATGTAAGGAGACTTAAGCAGTTGTGTAATATCTTCATATCCTTCCTAAAACACATTGTATAACGTTCTACAAATATCAATCTTAACTAAATGTTTAACTAAAAATTCACACTGCTCAAAGTTAAATGAAAATCTCCCAATTCCCAAAGGAAAAAAAAAAAAAAGAACCTTGAGCCAAGAATAAAAAAGCTATTGATATTAAAAGGAACTCTTTGAATTTTTCCTTTGAGAAAAAAAAGAAACCAAACAAACAGCCTCTGTGAATCTGAAATTCACAGTTCTCCCAGGCATTCCGGGGAAAGCTACAAACCTGCAGTGTCAGTCATTTCCTATTGATAATTTGCCTTGATCATGCTAATTAGCTATTCTTTGTTTGGGGCTAAACTGTCTACATAAACAGTTAATTCCACATAAATTATTTGGACATGCAGTTTTCTTTTCTATTGCTTTGGTACATTTTGGTAATTAGCAAAACTATAGCCTGAGCAAATATCCCCATAAATGTATAGTTTGGTGATCATGCATTTTAATTATTTCCCAGATTATAATGTACTTGCTAATATATTTTTTTAATTAACCATAACAAACCAGGATTCTCCTAGCTATATATGTATTAGCCTTTCTTAAGTATAGACATGGTACATTGATTATGTATGCATTACTGGTTTGAGTTGAGATGCACTACATGCATGCTATATTCAAAAATGGAAAATCAAATTATTTTATCAATGCAGAAAAAAAGAATTCCAAACAGGGATGATTTGAAATATTCTTTAAATCAGTATTGCTGACTTTCAACTTATTTTTTCTCCTATAATATGAATATAATAACTGAGACATCCCTATGGATTCATTCTCTAAAATTTTCCCTAATCAATTAATTTTTTACACTTTGTTTATAGAAAGTGAAAACAAGAGTACATATAAATAGCATTCCACAAAAGAACATTTTCTGTAGCTAATACCCCCAAATTTACATCATGCTTCTTTAAAATTCTTTTTTATTGATATTTTCTTTTTTATAGATCTTGTTCCTTTCCTCTCCTTTCCAGAAAGCCATCTAATACAACAAATTATATTTTTAGATGAAAAGAGGAAAAAAAAATTTCATCTAAAAGTCTGAAAATATGTGCAATGCACA
This sequence comes from Antechinus flavipes, assembly GCF_016432865.1. Classification (NCBI taxonomy): domain Eukaryota; kingdom Metazoa; phylum Chordata; class Mammalia; order Dasyuromorphia; family Dasyuridae; genus Antechinus; species Antechinus flavipes. Next base: position 294,535,767 of record NC_067401.1, on the reverse strand, counting down.
CTTGTGAACCTCTCCTTTTGAAAATTGAAAGGGTAATGTCTTTTCACATTTCTTTCACAATCAGCCTTTTTTTCTTGGTGATTTTGCAACATTGTGTGTGTGTGTGTGTGTGTGTGTGTGTGTGTGTGTGTGTGTTTGTAAGACCCTGAGGGTCTTCTCATCCTAGATTCATTCATTCTTTATTTAGATTTTTTTTTTTTACTAGATAAAAGAAGAGATTCTTTACCTGAACTGCTATTTAGCCTTAATCATTGAATGGATGCAGCCTCAGTCAAACTGGGACCTGTTGAAGACTTTACTTTGAAAACACTAAAGTGTCTAATTTGATACATGTCCATCTCCATTCCTCTTGATCTATATCTTGCCTCTGGACCCAAATGACTCTGGAGAGGAAAGTGAGACAGGTGACCTTGCATAACTCTTCCCTCACTTACATCCAATTACTTTGCACATCATGGCATCACCTCCCTAGTTTCACAATCTTCTTCAAGAACAAAGGAAAAACAGCAATTTCCAAATTGTTGTAGAGAATATTAATGTTATTGTCCTGGTTCTATTTACTTCACTCTGCATCCCATCACATAAATCTTTCAATTTTTTCTGTATTCATCACATTTGTCATTTCTTACAAAATAGCTATGTTCCTTTCCATTATTGTACTACAATTTATTTAATTATTCCCTAATTGATTGAAATCTACTTTGTTTCCAATTCTTTGATATTTCTAAAAGTACAGCTATAAATGTGTTGGCATATATAGGGGTTTTCTTTTGCTATCATTGCAGTATATATTTTGTAGTGAGTGAAAAGATACAGATATTTTACTTTACTTGCTTAATTCCAAATTATTTTCCAAAATACTTGTACTACACCAAAAATGTGCTAATGTGATGATCTTTACATAGCTCCTTGTTTGGAGGTACACTAATGTTTACACTCTCTTAGTTAAGATTTTATTTGAGAGTTAAATAAGATATTCCAATCATTGAACATTGAACAAAAGGGAATTGCACAACAATGATAATCAGTAAGTGTATAATAAGACTTGTCTTCAACTTGGTAGATGTAGCCTCCCTCCCCTCTTCATGGAAATGTTTTTTATCAGCAAATTATTAGGGTATAGTAATTTGTGTGGTCTTAAGCACTAGCCAAATCTGATAGGCATGGACTAACATAGCTAGGACTTGAAATGAAAGGTGTGTCAGGAAAACAGTAGTTCTAACTTATACTACTCATTAATGGCAAGATCCTTCTAGATGAACTACACATTTAAAACTAAACTTTTCATTCCTCCCTGAATGGCCTACTTCATAACCAATACTAAGAGGAAAAAGAGGAAAGGGAAAACCAAAAGTAAATTAAAACAAAATTGTTGAGGAGAAAAAAAGTCAGAAATCCTGAGTCTTTCTACCCAGATTCAAAAGGACCAAATGTAAAGTATTTTACTAGACGGTCCACCTAATATGAGCAGTACAATGGTTAAAAGAGGGAGAAGGTAGAAGTCAGGGGAGGGGAATGGAAGGACAAAACAAAAACAAAATAAAGGGAAAATGTGGAGATGAGTAAAACCAAAAATTCTAGGCTTTCTACCTTCAGAGGAACCAAACCTCAAATGTTAGGTGTCACAGTATGGTCCATGTGATGGGTGATGGTAACTCTTTCTAATTTACATTTGATCACCTAAGGCAAATTGGTAATTATGAACCAGGAACATCAAAATCGCATAGATGATAACATTTTCAATAGCTATGTTATAGATATAGAAACTACAGTTTCTATATATAGAAACTAGTTCTATATATAATTAGTTAATGAATGCTTTAGTTTTGAAACTCATGAAATAATTTAATTACCCATTGATATACATGGATTATATCAAGTCATATGACTAAAAAATGAAGCCATTTCCTTCATTTTTTTTTAAAGAATATTGCTCCAGGTGAAATTCTAGCAACCTTCAGATTCCTTATAAACCTAATTCCAGAAAGGCAGCTTAGTCAGAGATTTTGGGAATAGGACATTCAAAAGACTGACAATCTGATCTTCCAATGCAAATGTATCATGATCAACCTAAACACACTGCTTTTGACTAACACAGTCTGCTCTGAAAAGAAGAAATGGACAATTTAGAAATAATTTGGGTTTTGTAGAACTCCCTCATCTGTTTTACACACACACACACACACACACACACGCACGCACGCACAGACACACACACATATACACATACACACAGAGAAGAAATTGTTTGATGGCCAAAAAACTAATAAATTAATTGATGTGATCTAAAAATCCATGGAAAATACCTGGAGGCACAATCATAAAATGTGCAGTCATTGAAATATATTTTTCTTCTAGTGCTAATTGTCTTGTTCTGTTTTAAGCTATGTTATATAACAAGTAGATCAGTTAGTTGTTTTGGGGTAATTGATTCAATAAAGGTATCAAAGAGACTGGCAATTTCCATCACTGTAGAACTTTAATATTAGATTTTCTAACTTTGAAAATATCAAACAATAATGAGAGGGTGGAGTTTAACCAGTTGTAATGTTGCTTCAATCAATCTCTTTCAACAATATCAATTAAAATCTATATTAAAATGAAGTTGTAGGAACAGTGGGATTTGTGCACCTGGTTTCACAAATCTTTCCCTCCTTGATAGAGACTATGAATTGTGTGGAAATATTTGAACTTTAGAAAACCAGGTGGCTGAATTAAATATATAAATTGAAGCAAAACAGTGGGAGAGAATATTGTATTTTGCTGAGGTGATATCTTTAAAGCAAAGCTGAAAGGATAGAATCTTACAGTAATGCATTCTATGAACAAACACACAGAGATGTTGGCATATTTTCACTGTGCTTTTTGAAAAAAATCTTAAAGAAAAAAAATCCAATATCTCATATTTGTCCCCTCAAATAAAACAGGGATGAAATATATATTAATCCTTGAAACAAACAAACAGACAAAAAAGTAACTTGGACTTGTGGTAAAATTTTTAGTAACTATTCCTGCCTTCCTATTTATCAAGCAAACTTTAAGGAATCTATTTTGTGCATAAGTTAATTAGGCTTTGTTCATTTTAATTGTGCTCAATTCTCTTTTCAAGTTTTATAAATTTGTTGCTACAGTCATATTGGGTTTTCCAACCTATCCTTCTAACTGCTACCTCCGCACAAGTACACATACACAGAATGCACACACACATTTATATGTATACACACAAAGATACTCAAATACACCACTTCAAAGTTCATGCTTTAAAAACAGCTATTGGGGAAAAAAAAATCGGAACAGAAATGAGTGTAAATATAATGTAATTATTAAAAAAAAATAAAAAAAAATAAAAAAATAAAAAAACAGCTATTAATGTCTGCTTCCACTGGTCTACTGGGCAATAAGCAAAGCATATTGCAAAAGATCAATAGCACCTATGTGGATAGGGACCAATAGGGATACAAACTCATGAAAAGAAGTGAGTCAACAATATGAAACCTCTACTATGATCTGTACAAGTACATTGTAATGGACTGAGGCTTGAGTTGATGCACTGAGGTCCCAAGCACGTGAGGCTAAATAGTAATTGGACCATACTCTATTAATATATAAGCTTGGAGAAAGATTGGCCCCCTCCCACTCTTTGTGCAAGTCCTGATGTGTTGTATAGGAAATGACGATTTTGGTGGGTGGAGGCAGAGGAGTGGAAAGGGAAGTGGAAAGAGAGACTGCTGGCTGGCATCTTGACACAGCTGCTTGCATTGCTATCGTGACCGCCCTTCACCTCCAATCCTCCTCTGCTAGCTGGCTTCCTGTTTGCCCATATTGCTATCGCAATCCTTTTTCATCTCTTCACTTCAATAAAGATTGAAGATTTTTCCTTTAACCTGAATTCCTGACTCTGGCTGATTTTAAATACAATCATCACAGTACATCACATTTTACACAATTGCTACATGCTTGGGGGAAAATGAGGAGATACTTCTAACTCAAAGCATATTCATTCTTTCATAGAAGATTTGTTCAAATACCACCTGGTGGAGAGGTGATACTTTCCCAATTTTCACCAAACTAAGGGTAGGGCACACTGTGAAAGGCCCTCTGGAGGGAGAAAGAGGTAATGTCCCACCTTATGAGATATTCCCACATAATTATACAGATTTTTTTCAGTCCTCAAATGAAACTCAGCAAAGAAAAAATGGCTTAGCTGAATTTGCTGCAACAGACAATGAAGGCAGTGTAACAATTATTTTATGTAATAGGCATAAACAGATTTAAATTTTGCTTATTCTATATTAGATCTTGAGTAGAGTCTGTCACCATCACAGTAAGTTATTAGCTTATGACACATATGACTTGTCTTTTAAGCTACTTACTACTTTTAAACATAAAGTATATAAATGAGAAATTAATTTTGGGTGAAAGCTAAAATGATATATTCTTTTTTTATTTCTCACTGACTCTCAAAGATGTATTATTATTATCCTCATTTTACAGATGAACAAACTAAGACTGAAAATTGGTAAGTGACTTCCCTATAGTAACAGAACTAGTAAATATTGGAACCTGGATTTGAGCTCTGAGTCTTCTTGATTCCAAATCCAGTACTCTATTCACTCCACAAGATGATTATCCCAAATATTGACATTTTATTTCATATTAGGTTGATAAGACAAATATTTATTCCCAGAAAACATCAAATGGCTTTTATGATCACTAACACATGAAAATATGCGTGTGACATCAAAAGAATTGCTTAGTCTTGTAAAGTTGCTGTATTACTGTGAAGACTAAAAGTAAAATATAAAAAATCACCATGTAGGAAATATTAATGCTACCTGTATTTCTGATTATAGTCTTAATTATGAGTTGTTAAATCCAGGTCCTTTAATTTGTGTTATCTATTTAATATGTTGATAACTATATTTCATTCCTAATTCATTTCCTTTAATCAACATATATTTTATTTTATTTTATGCATTAAAAACATTATTCTGAATCAGAATCAATAAGCTTCACTGGACTGCCTTAAGAAATTCAATGACACAAAAATAAATCAAAAAGATCCATTAATACTTGTTATGAGTTCAAATGTTGGAGTTCTTGTTCTTCTCAAAGCACAGGGCTTAGAGGCTTAGAGCCCTCCGAATATCTCCAAATCCAAAGGTTCTGTCCTTCAGCCTCTGCCTCTGCTTTCTTCAGCCTCCAACCAACACAGAGATGGAATGTCTCTCTTGTCTCCTTCTGGGGAGCCCAGCCACCAACTTGCGGCAGAGAGAGGGCTTCTGGCGTAGCTCCACTGAAATCCGTCAAAGTGTTCTCTGCACCAGAGTCGCTCCTCTCGAGTCCAGCTGAACTCTCTTCTGCGACCAGCCAGCCAAGAGGAAAAAATGTATTCTGTCTTAGATCCCTCATTGCTGGCCTTTTATCTGACTCTTCTGAGAGAATGGGATTATGGGTTTTCTCCCATAGTGCTCTCTGGCCCAAAGAGCTTTAAGGGAGGTGTGGACTCCCTTGAAGTTAGAAAGTTTACTTTGTGAAGCTGACATACTTGTAACTCCAATGAGTAAAGGTGTGAACACAAGCCTTGTATTAATTAGTTCCACTTAGTACCTTGTTTCAGGTTCTGGCCAAAATCTTCTTGTAAGATTAGATCAACTCTAATTAGTTAGCAGTTAGTAAGGATTCCGACAAATACTGGTCTAGATTTTTCTTGGTGCATAATGCACAAAGTACTTTCAAAAGTTCTTACTTGTAAATAAAACAGTGGGAGGAAAAATAAGTTATATTTTTGAAGACTTTTGTAATCAATTATTTTGCAAACTAGAATCTTATTTTTTTTAAATTTCAAGTATAAGAATAAAAAAAAAAAATTAAAGTGTATGAATCAACCAACGTAGTTAAAGATATTCAATTGATGTGGGACACATTGTTAAATCTGCTATTATGGAAAAATGTTAGTTAACAAATAATGAATGGATTTTTAAAATGAAAAATGGCAATGTGAAGAAATCACAGTGGGTTCTAGTCTGACAAAGCTCACTCAATGTCAGGACAATGAATTAGTTATAACAATAGGATCATACATAGATTTTTAAAGAAATGTTAGTAAGGAGTCACATTGCATAACTAAAATAGTAATCAACTTCATAAAAAATCTTAAAATTATATTTCATAACTTTGCCAATTAAAAGATTCTCCCATACGAATGAAACAGAAGAAAATATACTAGTTTATTAATGATATAATCTCATTTTTAAAGATACAAATATTTTCATATATAAATGGATAAGAAACCCAATTGACATAAAATATTATCTGAAAGAAAACAATTAATTATTTTGAATATTGAATTCACTGTTTGAACATGAAAATTTTGCCATTTTGTCTGTAGGTCTTTAGTTTATTCAAAAATATACTACAAATTTTACTAGACTGACCATACTATGTTTTATAAATCTTATACAAATAAAAGTTTCTGTTTTAACAAAATGAAGAAAAAATATTCATGTTTATTAATAATTAGATTTTTCTATAATAACTTATTTCTGAAATTCAATATTAGAACAATATTATCCACAAGATGTTGAAAGAATTAATTTAATCCACTACATAGAAACATGAGTCATAATAATTTTAACATAGATTATTTCAAAAATGCATTTATTACATATGGATTACCAGTTTGCAGTTAATTTAGCTTCAATGCCTAGAAGAATGATGTGTTACTTTTGATACCCAGCCTAGTAGAGTTGATACAATTTATATGACAATTTATGATCAGCAAAATTATTTATTTATATCATATAATTTGATTTCCACAACAATTTTGTTAGATAAATAGTGCAAATGCTGTTACTCACATTTTCTAGGTAACAATTTCAAAGATATGTACTGAACACTGAAGAGAGTCCTATATTTAGATTTGAATAACTGGATTTAAATACCAGCTCTGAAACTTACTACTTGCATAGTCTTTGACAGGCCATTATAGCACTCTGGGCCTCAAATTATAAAAATTAATAGTGAAGCATTTGATCTAAATGATATAAGGTACATTTCTAGGTACCCTAGGATTTTTTGGTCTCTGATTATATATACTATTAGGAACAAAACCAGACCTTTTTGACTCAAAATCTACAACTTTTTTTCTTCCTCTTATTGTAATTTAATTTAACAAAATTTTTGATTACATTTTAAGTTTTGAACTATTTCTCTGGAGTAGAGAGAGCCACCATATTATATACACATCGATTGTACAAAATAAAATGGTTGTTTAAATATTCCTACTTGAATGAAAAGGAATAGTTTCCAATGAATACATCTGGGGGAAAAAAATGTCTATCATTTTTGTTATGTATGTTTCTCCAATTTTATATTATTTTTACCTCAACATTCAATTGCAAATGATCCTTCTATAAACTATACACATATACCATAATGTATAGTTACAAAAATATTTATCATATACCATATACCAATATATCTTATACACACATATATATGCCATATAATATATATATATGTGTGTGTGTGTGTGTATGTATGTAATATGTGTGTATGTAATATATATATATATATATATATTACATACACACACACACACACATACATACCATTTTAATGTATTGTGCATGGGTATGTATACATATACCATAAATATAAATTCTCCTTTAAAATAAGGGATTTCAGGCTAATTGTATCTCATAAACTTCTATCTTTATGCTCAATTTCATACCAAATATTAATTCTTCCTGTATATGCAGACTTCACTATGGGACTTTTAGGCTTCCAGGTAAGTCAGGCTTAAAGCAATATATACATATATATATATATATATATATATATATATATATATATATATATATATGTATATGTATATGTGTGTATATATATATATGTATATATATATATATATATACACACATATACATATATAGATATAGGTATATATACATACACACATACATATATATGCATATGTAAATGTATGTATTCAGGATAGGAATTGTGAAGGAACAGGAACATATAGGAAATATACATGCCTCATGCTGCTGTGAAGAATATAGTAATATAGAAGAGCTTTTATTTGAAATGATTTGCATGATTTATTATTCATTCCATTTTTAATGAAGTTTTAATCTGCATCTACAGGTATTCATTCCAACAATGCAAAAGACATTGTCAGTACAGAACATAAGCTATTCATTACTCATCTCTTATATTTGACACATAGCAAGCAAACATTTTCCCATCATAGATGTTTTGGACAATATTATTTATGCCACTTCTCTTGGTCAATTCTTTGTTGATAATATGCTGTAGCCAACTAATGTTGTCTTTTGCCATACTTCAAATGTCTCCCAATTTTATTTATAGATTATGGTATTAATATAGAATTTTTTTTCTTTTAACCCTCTCCACGCTATCAAATAAAAAAGGGGAAAAAAAGAAAATCTTTGTAGCAAGGATGAATAGTCAGATAAAATTACTTTATATATTATCTATGTCCAAAAATATATCATAATCTTTATAACAAATCCAATCCATCTCATTAAGAAGGAGTCAGTATTCTTCATTATGGATCTTCTGAAATCACAGTAGACCAATATGTTGTTCATAGTTCTTCATTCTTTTGGGATTGTCTCGAAAATATTGCATTGAATATTTTCTCTTTTTTGTCAACTTTGCTAAATCAATTGTTAGGAGAGTGAAATTTTGGGTTAATTTCCATTTTTGTATTATTTTAATATGATTATTTATAATTTCAATTTCTCCATTTAAAAAAATTCTCTGTTAATATCCTTTGATTATTTATACTTGATGAATATGGTTGCTAAGTAAAATCTCCACCAAAGGTTAGAAAGGGATATCTATTCACTACTTCCTATTAGAAAGTGTGTGTATCTCATAACTCTATGGTGTGTAGTTACTCTCTCTCTCTCTAGGTGTGTAATTAAAGATCTTAGGAATAAAGTAAAATCTGAAATAGATCTAGTATTATTACTGGATTCAAGAAAACATTGAAAAGAGGTATTTTAATAGGATCATTTTAATTCTATATTTTTATTATGTAATAGTTGTCTTTTTATCAAAACAGCTTTGAGAGTGAGATATTTTCCAATTGATTAAGTAATTAGTTAGGGAATAAACTTCTTCCCAGGAAAGAATACCTGCTTTGTTATCTCCATAATTCAACATATTTTTAAAAAGCCAGCTGGTCTGAGGAAAAGTGGGGCAATAGTCCTACAGGACTAGAGTAGTACAGTAGAAGAGGACTAGATCTGGCATTATCAGTCCTAGGTTCAAATTCTTTCTGTGATTCTTACTACTTGCTTGATTTTAGATAAGTCACTCAACTTCCTACATTTCAGGGTTTGGTTTGTTGTTGTTTTATCTTTAAAATGTAGTGGTTGGACCAGATAGCCTCTGAGAAACATCCTATAGTTATGAGCATCTTAGGTAATTAATATGTTCAGGTTCACTTTCCTAGAACCAGACTACTGCCCATGAAGAGTTTTATGATATCTCCTATTAATTGCCATAGTGTTGAGACATTATCACTTCTTATCAGTACTGTCAACTGCTAGTAACTATTATCCCATGTTAAAAAAAATAAGGAGGGAAAGTACATCTTGATAAATGGTATTGTAAATAATGAAATTGTAACAATACTAAATGTATATGTACCAACTGGTAGGGCAGGCAAATGCTTAGAGAAAATTTTAAGTCAGTTACAGGAAGAAATAGACAACAAAACTATTCTGGGGGGACATCAATCATCCCCTCTCAGAATCAGACAAATCTAACCACGAATAAAAAAGAAAAAAACCAAAAAAACTAAAGAAATTAATAGGATCCTAGAAAACCCAGATGATACAGCTCTGGAGAAAATTGAATAGCGACAGAAAGGAATACACTTTTTTCTCAGCAATAAATGGCACTTACATAAAAACTGACCATGTATTAGGGCATACATAGAACCATGTATTTGACTTCACAATCAAATGCAAAAAGGCAAAAATAGTAAATGTTTCCTTTTCAGAACATAATGCAATGAAAATTATATTCAATATAGGGGAAGGGAACGATAAACCAAAGACCAACTGGAAATTAAATAATATAATTCTAAAGAATAAGTGGGCCAAACAGCAAATCACAGAAAAAAATCTATAATTTCATTCAAGAAAATTACAATAATGAGACAATATCCCAAAACCTATGGGATGCAGCCAAATTAGTCCTTAGGGGAAAACCCTCTAAATAACTACATAAAACAGAAAAAGAGGAGATGAATGAATTAAACATTAAACTAAGAAAGCTAGAAAAATATCAAACTAAAATACTCCAATTAAATACCAAATTAAAAATTTTGAAACTCAAAGGAGATACTAATAAAATAGAAACTAAGAAAATGATTGAACTAATATGCAAAACTAAGAGTTGTTTTTTCAAATAAAACAAACAAAATAGATAAACATTTGGGTAACAATCAAAAAAGGAAAGAAAAAATAATGAATCACTAGCATCAAAAATAAAAGGGAGGAACTTACCACCAATGAAAAGAAATTAAAGAAATTATTATGAGATATTCTGTCCAATTTTATGGTAGCAAGTCTGATAATCTAACGAGAATGTATGAATGTTTATAAAAATATAAACTACCCAGGTTGACCGAGGAGGAAATATAATACTTAAATAGTCCCAATTTAGAAAAAGAAATTGAGTCATTAATGAACTCCCTAACAAAATATCTCTAGAGCCAGATTGCTGGAATCCTTACAAAGTGTTAAATCATTAGAACTGATAGAGACAATAATTATCTAATTTATCATGGTTCACTATGATTGATCAGATCTTACAAGGAGATGTTATGGGCCAGAACTTGAAACAAGGTACTAAGTGGAATTGATGGAAGCAATGCTTGTGTGCTTGGGTTTGCACCTTTAAGAGTTTACACATTAGAGGTCACACATTAGAGCTCACACATTGGAGTTCACAAGTATAGGAGATACACAAACTTAACTTTGTAACTTTGTGAATTCACACCTCCCATAATCCCACTCTCAGAGGAGGAGTCAACCTTTGAGAGAGCATAAAAATAGCTGAGCTCAATCAGCAGAGTTCAGTTGAAAAGACTGAGAGGGGAGCATCAGTCAGTTCAGAAGAAGCCACAAGTCGGAGTTGAGCTCGAGTTGACAAAGGACAAGCTGCAAGAGCTCTTGAAACCAAACAGAGAGATAGGCCTCTAAGAAAGCTACCCGGGCCCAAGGAAAGAGATAAGACTTGGAAGGAGAAAATAAACGTTTGGATTTTATCAGTTGGTTGTATTTGGGATGATTATTACTCTGAACTAAAACTAAGGCATCCAGAAAACCTCCCCAAGAAACCTGCTCCGAGAGAGAATCATATATAATATAAAAGAAGAGAATACCACATCAGATGGATTTAGAATTCTACCAAACATTTAAAGAATAATTAATTCCAATATTATGTAAACTATTTGCAAAACTAGGTAAAGAAAGAGTACTGCCAAACTCCTTCTTTGACACAGATATGACACTGATATCTAAACCAGGAAGGACCAAAACAGAGAAAGAAAATTACAAACTAATCTCCTAATGAATATTGAAGCAAAATCTTTAAATAAAATATTGGCAAAGAGATTACAGCAACTTATCAGAAGGATAATATTCTATGACCAAGTGGGATTTATAACAGGAACACAGGTTTAATATCAGGAAAAAACTATTACTACAAAACAACAGAAATCATGTAAAAATCTCAATAGATATAGAAAAAGCTTTTGACAAAATACAGTATACATTCTTATTAAAAACAAAAGAGCATAGGGATAAAGGGAGCTTTCCTTAAAATAATAAGTAGTATCTATCAAATACCAATAGCAAGCATGATTTTTAATGGAGAGAAGCTGGATGCATTCCCAATAAGATCAGGGGGGAAATAAGGATGCTCATTATTACCACTATTATTCAACACTGTACTAGCAATGTTAGCTTTAGTAATAAGAAAAGAAAAAGAAATTAAAGGAATTAGAATCAGCAATGAGTAAACAAAACTATCCCTCTCTGCAAATAATATAATGATAAAACTTAGAGAATCCTAGTAAATCATCCAAAAACCTACTGTAAACAATTCATAGCTTTAGCAATGTTGCAGGATATAAAATAAGCCCACAAAAATCCTCAGCATTTCTACATATTATTGACAATTAATATGTTTCCTTTTCAGAACACAATGCAAAAAAAATTATATTCAATAAAGGGGAAGAGATAGCAAGAGATAGAAAGAGAAATTCCATTTAAAATTACTGTAGACAAAATAAAATACTCTGCCAAGACAAACCAAGAATTATATGAACATAATTACAAAATACTTCTCCCATAAATAAAATCATCTAAACAATTGGAAAAAAATATTGATAGTTCATTGCTAGGCTGAAGAAACATAATAAAAATGACAATTCTGCCAAAAATGGTCTACTTGTTCAGTGTCATTCCAATCAAACTGCCAAAACATTATTTTATAGAACTGGAAACAAATAATAAAATTCATCTGGAATAACAAAAGGTTAAAAATAACAAGGCAATTAACGAAAAAAAAAATATAAAGGATGGTGACTTAGCAGAACCAAATCTAAAACTATATTATAAAACACAGTCATCAAAACCCATTGGTACTGGGCAAGAAATAAGAGTAGTAGATCAGTGGAATAGATTAAATACACATGACACAATAATTAAGACTTATAATAATTTAGTATTTAATAAACCTCCAAAATCCAGCTTATGGAATAAGAAGTTACTATTTGACAGAAATTGCTAGGAAATCTAGAAAATAATATGCCAGAAATTCAGTATAGATGTACATCTCAAAATCCCAAGCCAAAATAAGGTTAAAATGATTACATAATTTGGGCATAAAGGATGGTACCATACACAAGTTAGAAGAACAAGGGATAATTTACCTATGAGATCTTTGGAAAAGAGAGGAATTTATGACCAAAGAACTAGAGAATGTTATGAAAGGCAAAATATACAACTTGGATTACATTAAATTAAAAAGTGTTTGCACCACCCAAACCAACAGAAATGAGATTAAAAGGAAAGTATAAAGTTGGAGGAAAATCTTTACAGCCAGTATTTCTGATAAAGGTATCCTTTCTAAAATATATAAAGAGCTCTGTCAAATTTGTACGAATATATGTCATTCCCCAATTGATAAATGGTTAGAAAATGTTCAGATGAGGAAATTAAAATCATTTGTAGTTATATGAAAAAATTCTTTAAATTACTATTGATGAGAGAAATGCAAATTAAAATAAATCTGAGGTATCATCTCACATCTCTCAGGTTGACTAAAATGACAGGAAAGGATATTGATAAATACTGGAGAAAATGTAAGAAAACTGGGACATTAATGCTTTAGTGTAGTTGTAAAATGATGCAAGCATTCTGGAGAGCAATCTAAAACTATGTCCAAAGGGCTATAAAAGAGTGCATACCTTTTGATTGAGTACTGCCATTACTGGGTCTGTATCCCAAGGAAATCATAAAGGAAGGAAAAGGACCCACATGTGCAAAAATGTTCGTAGCAACTCTTTTTTGTTGTAGCAAAGAATTGGAAAAGAAGAGGATGCCCATAAATTGGGGAATGGCTGAATAAGTTATGGTTCATGCAGGTAATGGGATATTGTTATTCTATAAAAAATGATGAACAAGTTGATTATAGAAAGACCTGGAAAGATTTACATGAACTGAGGCTGAATAAACAAGCAGAACCAGGAATACATTGCACACAATGACATCAAAAATGTGCAATAATCAACTATGAAAAGCTTCATTCTTCTTCGTTCAGTGATCCAAATGAATCTCAATAGACTTTGGACATAAAATGTCATCTGCAACCAGAAAGAGAACCAATAAGACTGAATGTAAATCAACACATTCTATGTTCAGTTATTTTTCTGTTTTTTTTTATCTTTCCTATGTTTTTCTTTCCCAATATAATTCACAAAACAATGTATATCAAAAAAATAAAAAAAATAAAATAAGTTGTTATATTTGGTGATTATTACTGGACAGGGTAGGGAACAGGGCCTATGACCCTTTATTATTTCTTGTTCTTGGAGTATAGATGAATAGGGTTGGTGTCACCTTAAGAAAGTCGTCTTTGCTTATCAAGTGGATGCTTCTTACAGAGTTGAGCTTATCTTCTTGGAGAAAGCAGTAATCTCACACTATCCCCAACCCCCAAAGATGAAAACTCATGAGGAATCTTGTGCATATGGCTCCATCAGGATTGTATCTTTGGTAAATTATATGCTCCATGTTTTCCCCGTTAGACATCTCAAGGAATTTTTGTTTTCTAAGCCAAAATTAATCTGAGAGACCATAACTGCAACAACAATAACAACAACAACAACAACAACAACCAAAAAAAAAATCCTCTTAAGGACAATGGAGTTCATATAGTTGAACAGCAGAACAAAAACACAACAATCCTTGCAAGTCCTACTAATCAAGAGATCCCAAATAAAGGTTACACAATAATAATTATCAACAAAGACATCCTTCTTTGGGCCCTCACTTTCTCCTTACAGCCAGATTGCTTAGATGCCTGGGAGTTTTACATAGGAATAGTTTTTAATGAAAATTCTTCTCCCCACAACCTCATTACTAAGGCTTTCTTCCTTTTCTCCATCTTTTATGTACATTGATCCCCATTCAACTCCATTCTTGGGGAGAGAAATTACAAATTCTCCTCTACCTCAGGACCATTCCTTGTTTTCCAGTGGTTCTGCATTGGACCCCCATTGCACACACATTCCTTCCCTACAAAATTGTCTCCTTGATTTGCATAAAGTGAGAGTTGCTAATTTCAGTCCTTCCAAAAAAATAGAAAATCATTGGTCTTATCATCTTTCCTGCTACTATCCATAGTAGTTTTCTGCTTTTCCATTATTTTTGTAATTGACCCTTCCTATGTGCTTTCTTCCTCTTTTATAGTGCTAACTCTTAAGAGCAAGAACTGTTTCTCTCTCCTTACTCTCCCTCTGTCTCTGTCTCTATGGCTCTTTCTCTCTGTGTGTATCTCTCTCTCTCTGATTTGTAATAATTAGCTTTTATCACAGTGTTTATCACATAGTAAATATTTAAGAACTGACATTGCATTACATTCAATCTTTGTTGCTGTAACAGGAAGAAACTGGTATGAGAGGCAAACATTAATTTGCTTTCTCACATGGTGATACATTTTGGGAAAATGGGAAAAAGAGTCAATGAAACCTTTATGTGACAGGACTTTATGGCTCTAAGGAATACAGACTGATTATTCAGCAAAAGTCATAAAATATCTGGAATGTTTGCTAGTTTGATTATTTTTTCAAATCAATCTCTGTCTATATCTATTTGAATTGATTGGATAAATGGGCATATATACAGGTAATTTGGACTAAAGTAGAGAGTGGGCTCTGACACGTCATTTGTGGGTTATTCTGTGACTCTGTGACAGCATGGTTTTAAACAGAGTCATGTTATACATCCATCAATGACTTAATCACTTATTTTATAGCTTGAATGATCTAAATCTTATCGCATATCTCAAAACTGTTAATGTTGAGAATTATGCCTATAATTGTCATATTTTAAAGTAGAGATTAAGATTATATTTTGTGGGAAAGATGGGTCTAATTGTCACTTCAGTTCCAGTATTTACATGTACTTTTAAAATGACCTTATTACATGTGACAAAACCTTGTCCTTTCAAAAGTTAGGCTCTCTGTAAAGATAATGTAAAGTATGTGTAGTGATAGTTGAGAAGAGAAATTATGATCATGCACCTCATTTACCACAATCCCCCTCACACACACAAGCACACCAATAAAGGACTGGGCCTTGACAAAAAGAGTGAAATGGTTATACTTCAGCTAACAAGAATTTATCACTATGAACACTCATCCAAAGGAAGCAGGCATTTTCAAAAGTAACATTCTCATTTATGCTGTTATAAAGTCACTATGGATATCTCTCAAATGCTAACTTTGTCTTGGTTTCTTTAAGATCATACCTTTGTATGTCTTTCAGTAGATCTTAGTACAGTTCTCTAATGAGCTCCACAGTGACATTTTTCCATGGAATTACATTGTGCCAATGGAAAATTTCCCTCATGTGAATGTTAACATGTTATTGAAGTATTACTTGGCAAAATTAATTTGAAAATTATGTCAAATAACATTTTATTAAACAAAAATGGTATACAAAAATACATGGAGGTAGAAAGGAAGATGGTACAATGAACAAAGCACTGGACCTAGAGAGCTAAGTTCAAGTCCAGCTTATTTGTGCAAGTTTCATCAAATGGAAAATGAAACCTCCCAGGATTGCTTTGAAAATGAAAAGTGACAGTCCTTATATGGTACAGTGGCTAGCACATAAATAAATGCTTGATAAATTCTTACTGAATTTCCTTCCTTCCTGAAGATAATCAAGTTTTTAATGCTTCCTAAAAAAGTAAAAATAATAGCAATGGGTTAAAAGAGCAGGATTGATATGCAACATTTCAAATCTTCTGAGAGCTCCACCTTTAGAGAACCTTTGAATAAATGCTTGCCAAAAGAGTATCTGGAGTATAACATTCAGTTAAAGATGTAATGTAACTGTATATGTGTCAAGTAGCTGCACAATAACTGCTACAATGATAAAATATCCTTTCCATTTGGAAATACCAGACACATTAAAAATTATCTTAATTCTACCCATTTTTGTTGATATATAGAGAACTTGGAGACCTGAAAAAAAATCTGACTTCTCTTATGGCTGTCACCTACTCTTTCCTTTAAAGGAAACATAATTTCCTCCTGTAAGGCAGCAGATTTCATGCCTCAGGCTGGGCATAAATCAAACAGAAATGTTATAGCACAGACTATAATTTTATAAACTATCATGTTGTGGAAAATAGAGTTAAACTGTAATCTATGGTGCAGTTACCATTCCCCCAGGGAATAACTGAGTAATGGGCAAGAGGCTAGGAAAGGCTATGGGTGATTCTGATCTTTTGGTGCTAAGACAAAAGTATGAGGAACAAAGATCGTAAGGGTAAGTAATTTGGAGGGAGGAGGAAATTTCAAATTATTTTACTGTCATGAAGGCTAATTTCAGAAGGAAGGAAATCTGGGAATATATATTTCAAATTCTAATTAGATTTTAAAGAAAATATAAATGAGGTCTTAGGATACTTTCACTTTTTTTTTCAAGTAAAATTTACATAGGTTGTAAAACATTTCAGGGTAGGATTTTTTTTTTAAAATTTCACAAAATATAATATTTTTCCTTTATACTTTCACACACATCTTTTGAAATAAAATCTATTCCACTAACATAGTAGTTATAGGTCAGTTTCAAAATAAATATTATTTCTTTCTTATTAGAGAATGGTATGTGAGCTACATGTAGTAAGAATTTAAATGTTTGTTGATTAAATCTATTAAATCGTTGTGGAAAACTCCAATTTAGGCATATCGGATAATAATACTTAGCTTTTCTACTCCACTTTTTAAATGCAGTTGTCTAATTGGGAAATAATATATGAGCTCTTTTATTGTCTTTATTATAGCTCTTTATTATCTTCTTGCCAATCTTTTAGATGGTTCACTGACCATTGGACAGCAACATCAGATTAAGACAGACTCAACAATATAGCATATGACAAGACTTGGTGATCTAAACACTAAGTAAGACTGTTTTGCTTCAGTGTACAGAAGAAATTGGATAAAAAATAAACAAATCTTCTTTCATTTCAATTAATAAAACTATACCCATTTATAATACTGGTCCATTGAATAGTTGTAAAGATGGTGGATTAAAAAAAATAATCTTCAGCAGAGGAGATGAGGGCTTCAATTTCCATAGAAGCTGTTGTCAAGTAGAAGCTGCACAGGAGTTGTTTCCTTGTATTCCAGCTCTAAAAGTCAAGTTACAGTAAGAATTAATATTCCTGGGAGTGCTGATATTTTTAAAGTTTTGGGGTCTGCCCTCCTGGGCCATCTCCCTTTGGCTCTGATGGAACTATGTTTCATTTGACTAAATAGGAATTCTTAACCAATGAACAGAGGAGATAATAAAAGACAAAATAATTAACTTCAATTACATAAAAATTACAAAAACAAAAGTAATGAGACTATGATAAACGAGGAAGATTTCAGATAAGGAAAAAAGAGAACAATCTTGTCAACTCTGTATAATAGGTGTCTGATATGCAAGGCATCAAAAAAGATCAATACATTGGTTAAGTGGCCAAATGATACAAACCAAGTTTCCAAGATAATTTTTTAAAGAACTAAATGAAATGTTGCACCGAATTTCTAATAATGAAGGAAATAAAAATTAAAACTTGAAGTTGCTTACTTCACCTTAAGCAATCACAAAAAAGATAGAAATATCAAATATAAAAGGAATTTAGGAGAGAAATCAGGAATATTTTTACATTGGTTACATTGGAGAACTATTTCAACAATTCTGAAAAAAAAATCATTTATAATTATGTAAAAAACCATATTTTTCATATTTTTGATGCAGGAATATCATTGCTAGGCATATACCCAAAAAAGTTTAAGACAGAAAGATAGCATGTACATCATCTTCAAGGTAACACTTTTTGTGATAGTGTAAAACTGGAAGCAAAGTATTTGCTCATTGATTGGAAATGGACAAATAAATATTAATATACAATATAACATAATAGTACTTCCACAATAGAAATGATGAGTATGAAGAATTCAGAAAAAAGTGTTAAAATTAATCATCATAAAGAAAACAGAACCAGGAAAGCAAGATTTTGTCTATAGAAATATAAATGGCCCCAGGATAGATTTGAGAAAATGTACCTCATTCTCATTTTGAAGAAGTGAGTACTGTGGATATGGAATATTACAGACATCATTGATGATATGTTGGTCGACTTTACTGATCTACTTTATTTCTCCCCTCCCCCTCTGTTTTGATTTCTCTTAAAAAAAGAAAGCTCACTGTTTAAAGGATATAAAAATATTATTAACGGATTAAAGTGACATTTTAAATAATGCTACAACTGAACAAATTAAGAGTAAGAGTTCAGAATACAAATATCTTTTCAAAAATAAATGTGAGAGTAGCCTTTTTAACCTACACTAGGAATAAAGGATGGTCTAAAGCAACAGATTTAAGTCAAACAAAAGATAATCCATTCCATCTTATGCCTTCTTCATTATTGGAAACACTCTCTGTCAAATGTGTTAAAATGGAAATAAAGGATGTGTGTTAATGGTCTTGGCTTATGCATACATTTTTAATCTGCTAAATTCAGCTGCACCTATACATTTTCAAGACCATTATTCTTATTCAACTTTAGTCATTTCAATTCACATGGAGTAATCATTTCTTAATTATACCAAATGTTAGCCAACACTTTGGTATTAAAATAATGTGAGGGCCATTGATAAATTCAATCTGAGTGAGGAATATAGTATATTAATACAAAATTTGTATAGTTAATATAAGGTCAATTACAGCTTAAAATTGTATTTCTTCTGAAAGAGCAATAATAATAATCCTTTGCACTTATATAGCTGATAGCCTAGAACCCAAACTTTGAATTTCCATAGATCAAGTTAAACCTCAAAAACTTCTCATAAAATGTTCTCTTCAACTCATTTTCCCGCTACTTCTGTTTCTTTTGGAAACATCAGTATTTGCTAATATATAGATCTATCTAAAAGGGGGTGAAGGACCCTCATTTCTTATGTAAATAAATGGTAATTATATCTAAATTAGTGTTCTAAAATATAGTGACATAATCAGCTCATGGGATGAATGAATAAATATAATGTGAGACTTGGTCAGCTTCTGCAGAGAGGAGTCATGGACAATGTTTCTAATGTTAACACATGCTCTGAAGAAGGTGGGGAGGAACAGACTATTCAGGAATATTGGATTTCCTTTTCTCTAGTCTTTAGAGATTGATATCAGATCAATTATATTTCTTCCACTCTTTAGGCAACTTTTATATAGGAGGATGAGTATGAATTCAGAGGAAATGCCTTTTTTCTGTTCACTCTGAGAGGTGTGTCATTTATCTTAGACCTGCCAACTTAATTCCATCCTATCCAATTCATTGCACAAAAGAACAGTAAACAATCTAATTTATCCAAGTAAAACAGCAAATAGAATTGGATATCTATAGAATAATACACAAGCATAAACGAGCACTTAAGTTTGGAGTATGATAGTATCTCAGCTCAAACTGAGAGAGGTACATATCTCATACAAAGGGATCCATTCTAGAAGTTTCTAAAGGGACAATTTAAATATTAAAGACAGGTTGAAGAAATGGCTTCCCCTATATATCTGTTGTTTATCTTGTCATATTCTTCTTTCAGGATCCACTAGCACCAATTCAATCACTTTTTTTTTTTAAATACAGGAAATAATAGAGTTGTGTCATACTCAGAATGTTTCCTGCTAATTTGGAATGTCTCCTTCCATATATACAGAATAATGCAAAATGTCTCAGGAATGGTTGAAATCCCACTTGCATAAATATTAATTCTAACAAGCTCAGAATAAAGGTAAGTCTTGATTTCACCTGACAAACATAAAGGACCCATACCAAAGTTTATGAAAATTTAAGACTCTTCTCTTTTTCTCTCTAGTGGGTTACTGCATCACAGAAATATTTTTATAAGGTAATTAAAAGGGAAAAGGACCCTCAGATCTTACATGATTTATACTAGTTTACATCTCTACAAGTTGTCTAAACAGAGTCATGCTTAACTCATGAGTTGGGTAGATAGAAATATTTCAGATTTATAGTACTATCCTAAGACCACTATCACAAAAATGTCACTTGCTTAGAGAGTCAAGTCTTCTCTTTTTGATGAATTTCAGCTTTCCAAAGACTTATACAGGTTATAAGATATATCACATGGGCCTGATTGAATCTCTAAATTTAACTATTTGCTCTCTGTTGAACCCATATTCTCAGTAAACGAATGTACTTATTCAATACCATACCAATCAAACAACCATAGAATTATTTTACAGAGCTAGAAAAAATAACAAAATCAGTCTGAAAAATAAAAGATCAAGAATCAATGAAAAAAAAATTGAAGGAGGGCAACCTAGGAATTCTAAATTTCAAACAATATTACAAATCAATAAATATAAAAACAATCTGGTACATGTTAAGAAATAAAAAGGTAGAAATAGGTCATCTAAACAATACATAGTAGTAAAAAACTATAGCAATCTAGTATTTGATAAGGCCAGCAAGTCAAGTTTTGAGGGTTATAATTCACCACTTGACCAAAATTGCTGGGAAAACTAAAAAGCAGCTTGGCAGAAAATAGACATAGACTAACATGTCACACAATGTACCAAAATGAAGTCAAAATGGATAAATAATTTAGATATAAAGGGTAATATAATAAGTAAATTAAGAAAACATGGGAAATGTATCTGTCAGATATGTGAATAAGGAAAAAAGGTTATCACCAAACAAAAGATAAAGAGGATTATGAAACAGATAAATTTGATACATAAAATTAAAAAGGTTTTGTACAAACAAAATGAATACAGACAAAAGTAGAAGAAGAGGAAATTGGGGGAAATTGTAGCAAGTTTTGTTGGTAAAGGTCTCATTTCTCAAATATATAGGGAACTGAGTCAAATTCATAAAAAAATAAGAGCCATTCTCCATTTGATAAGTGGTCCAAAGATATGAGTAAACAGTTTTAAAGGAAATTAAAAATATCAACAATTAAATAGTGAAAATTATCTAAATCACTACTGACTAAAGAACTGCATAATAAAATAACTTTGAGCTGCCACTTCACAACAGTGTGCCAAATATGATAGGAAAAAAAAAAAACAAGAACTGATGGAGTGGATGTGGAAAAATTTGGACAGTAATGCATTGTTGGTGGGGTTGTGAACTTGTGTAATTATTCCAAAAAACAATGTGGACTTACCACCAAAAGACTATAAAAGCATGATTTATTTTTGGCCCAGTAATAGCACCGCTAGGTCTATATCCCAAAGAGATTAAAGAAAAAGGGAAAGGACCTATTCATATAAAGGTATTTATAGAATTGCTTTTTATGGTGGCAAAGAATTGGACATTGAGAAGACATCTATTGAGTGGGAAATGGATAAACAAGTTGTACTTCATGATTATGATGGAATACTTTTGGCTGTTATTTCTGTTTCTTTTTACATAACTTTTAAATTGTAGTGTTTCTTTAATTTTTACTTCCTAATTTCTTCTGGCTTTAGCTTAATCTGCTATCTCTTACATCTCTCACATCTAAGATTTAAATTAGTTTTCTTGATCTTAGGGACCAGTATTTCATTTTAAAAGGTACCAGCTTTCCAAATTTTCTTTATGAAAATAATTATCCTCTTAAAAATCATTTACCATTCCACCTCTCTCTGTCTCTGTCTACCTCTGTCTGTCTCTCACTCCCTTAGCTCTCCTTCCCTCTCCCTCTTCCCCTGTCTTCTCTCTTTTTACCTTTATCCCTCTCTTTCTCTCTCATCTAGCACACATCTATATGCATTTTCTTCAAATGCCAATTTGTGAATAAGATTTTTCCCAATCACCCAATACCTAAAACTCATCAGTATCACCTTACATTTATTTTGTAAATACTTTTATATATACACATGTTGTTGCCGTTACAGATTGTAAGCTCATTGAAGGCAATGTTTATTTTTTTTTCCTTTGGACTACTAGTTACTAATATGGCTCCTTAGTAATGAGAAAGAACTTTTAATAAATACTTTTTGATTGAATGATTATTGCATCCCTTCATATCTAGTGAAAAATCACACAATAGGATATGTGAGGGAAAAGATAAAGCTTTTATTAATGAAAGTCATAAAATTGTTTGATGACTTTAAATAATTTGCCTAACCTCCCTGGGTGTTACCTATCCTCATTTGAAAAATGATGAAGTTAGACTGGAGAGTCTCAGAGGTATCCCCAACTTTTAAATTTATAATTGCATGCTAATATTTCAAATTGTGGAAGTTGGGAACAACTTTATTACTATTTAATTTGTAAATATTCAATTCTCTAAGTGGAAACAATTATTCTCTGATATCAAATGTTTTCTCCACTTTACTTATATGTATAAAGATGCTTAAAGACCATGTATAAGCTAAAGGAGACTTCATGTTGGTTCTTGAATTAGAAAAAAAAAAAATCAATGGTATATCTGAATTGAAGAAGACATGAGAAGGAAGCCTAAATCTACCAATACTTACAGTCATAGAATCCTATAGGAGAAGGATTTTCAAAGGCATAACAGAATGATTTGCCTGGGTAACAGAGTTAGTAAATATGAGACAAAATTTAAACTTCAACATGATTTTAACCTAAGATATAAACTCTATAGCAACAGATAGGTTAGCAGCTTCATGAGGTAGACATTTCAAAAGAAGAATTTTTTAAACTAAGAATAAAAATTAAGAAATGGCTTAACCCGAGTGCATTAATACTCAAATAGGAAGGAGCTCATAACAAAGGAAAAATTAAAGATGCAAGAGAAATAGAAGGAATTTGTAATAGCATCTTAGAGAAAATGAAAGAGATGGAATTACAAATAAAGGTTGAACTAATAAAATGCTTGAGTGAAAACACTAAGAATTAAAAAAAAAAAATAAGTAGAAATGAGTTAAGGAAATTCCTACTGGATAAACTCACTGAGGTGTATTAATAATATGAAGGATAGCAATGAGATTTGACTATAGTATTTTTCAATTATCTAGAAGACTTTACTGATTCTATTATTAGGTATAGAGAAAGAGAATATAAATGGGAGCAAGCAAAAAATAAAACATTTGGAATCATTACTGTGGGGAACAAGATATAAAAATAAAAAACAAATTCTAAGGAGCAGTTAGAGATCTGAAGAGATTAGGATATACAATACAGAAGTGTTTTGCATCACTATGTAAGATGAAGAAAATGACTCAATAGATGAATTAAGAAAACAAATCAGCCATAATGGAATCATAGTTTGCTAGTATTCATTCTTAACAATAATAATCACACAACAGAAGTTAAGTACTGAGTAAAACAAGAATGACCAATACGGATAGAATCTTCTCAGGAGCTGATAATTACAGCTTCTTCTTTGAAGGAAAGTACCCATTAAGAAAGCATCTCTAAAAGTGTCAAGCCTCTATGAATACCTTATGATGTGAGGTTTTGTCTTTTGACTTAGATATCACCAAGGGTGATGAGAAATAAACGTACAAAAACCTTAGTTTATGCTTCAATGAAACACTTATGGCAAATGAGAGATACACATATGTATAACTCACATGCATCAGCAGAGTAACATTATTACAAGGATGTGTGTGGTTGAGAAGAAAAAAAAACATCATAAATTATAGAGGGCTGAAACTATTGAGTCAATGTACTGAGGTCAAAACTGCTGAGCGCTTAAGGCTAACTACTGATTAGATGATACTCTATGGGTATATGCTTGGAAAATGGTCCTTTCCACTCTCTGTACTGGCTCAATGATTGGTGTATAGAGGATTGTAGGAGGGACTAGGGGGTGGAGTAAAGCTAGCCTAGGACACACTCTCAGTGGTAGACAGGGAGAAGGTGGTCGGGTTGATTCTGTTTTCATCCTGTTCAATCCCGCGTCTGGGGACCAAGAATAAAGATTAAGGACTTTTGTTTATCCTGACTCTGGCTGATTCTGGGGTGTCCTGGGTGCTAGCACAGTAGTTTCCCCACAGTAGTGGGGAAAATTCACCTACTAGATGCAAAGCATTTTACTAGGTCCTGGGAATACAAATAGGAAGAAAAGAATAATTCTTATCTAACAAGACAAGGGAGGAATATCACATTTATTCTGATAAATAAAGTACAAGATAAAAAGGCAAACTCATATAAAAGGAAGAATATTGGATTTGTAATCAGAAGGCCTGATTGTGAATGTTTTCTAAAACATTTATAATGTGTGCATTCCTGTAAAAATCATGTAACTCCTTTAAATTTAAGTTTCTCCATCTTTAAATGAAGTGGTTATACTAGATGGAACTTCCAGTTATAAATATATGATTAAATAACAGCAATAAAAGACAAAAGGCTCTAAAAAATTAAAAAGAGAGAGATAGAACATGATCAAGGAAAGCTAAGAGGAGGTGACACTTGAGCTGAGTATTGCAAGAAGCATTCAAGGATGGCACTGTAAGCTTAGAAAACAATAAGTAGTCTAGTTGGATGAGAGTACAATGCATGAAAGAAAAAGATAAAATTGGAAATGTATTTGGAAATTCAACAGAGGTAAAAGCAGATTTAGCAATGGTTGGTGACAATCATTGGCATAGTTGAGAGTGGTTAAATATTAGACAAGTGAAGTAAATAGATATAGTGAGCTAAGTTTGACCAAGGCTATTCTGGGACCTCAGGTTAGAAATTGGAATGGAATCATAGAATAATATCTCACAGTTAACAAAAGTGGGTTTATTTAGCTATAATAGATAAAAGATGTTGTTCATCATAGGAAAATAATATTCAGGATTATATAAATTTGACTCAGATGAGAGTAGCTTCCTTACCTTTGCTTTGCCCATGGGGATTAGCATGAAACTCCTCATGACCTGAATTTTTTTATTTTAAAGTGGCCATTTCTATATGACGAAAATGTAGAGGTTCCAATAGGCCAGAATAGGTGAGATGGAGTTCAGCATGGGTGTGGCCCTAAATTTTTGGAACAAAAGAGAGATGTAATCATCTGAAAAAATGAAAATGAAGTGTTTTGGGGGGTTATGGAGAAGTTCTGAAATAATCAGTGTGAGAATATAATTAAAAATCAATTAGAGTTTACATCTTACACTGGCATTTTTATTCACATCATATATTGGATATTTTATATCACATACCAGAATAAATTTTAGCGCATATGTGATCTGACTACAAAAAGTTATTTTATAAAAACATTTCATTGCATGAAATGGAAAAGTTTGTATTTCTCAAATAAAACTTAATGAATAATAAGATAAGATCAAGTAAAAATATTTATATCCAGCAGCAGAAACATAGCTTAATATTCAAAAATATAAGGGACTGATATAAATATTATTGAATTAGAGCTATTCCCTAATAATTAAGTTGTCAAAGAATATGAACAGATGATATATAAAATAACAATTATAAATATAATTATCATATTTTCATATGACACTACAAATTAATAACAGACGTGCAATTTAAAAACACTTCTGAAGATTTACTTTTAACTCTAAACACTGCCAAAGACAATAAAACATACATATATAAACATTTACGTACATATTTTTACAAAATTAAATGCATGTTTAACAATCATGTTTTTGCTTTTCTTTATATTCCCAGAAGAGCATTTACCATATAGTAAGTATTTGATTAATAGAGAAGAATATTAGACATATTATTATTATTGTTTTATTATATATAAACTGTCATCATTTCCCCCAAATAAATATGTACTTCTGTATGGGAATGGAAATGGATACAAGCAAATCATAAGATTAGAAGACATATTGTAGAGTACAGAACTTTGGAGAAATATGTTTGAAAGAAGTATACTTGAAACAAGGTGTTAACTCAGTGGGATTGATTGAGACAATGATTCTCTAGAATACATATACTTAGTAATTGGTATGATGATATAATGATTCTCTAAGTTCACACATAATCACCATGTTGTAATGATGTAATTACAATAAGGTATATAAGAGTTAAGAAGACTTGAA
The DNA here is from genome assembly GCF_016432865.1 of Antechinus flavipes. Taxonomy (NCBI): domain Eukaryota; kingdom Metazoa; phylum Chordata; class Mammalia; order Dasyuromorphia; family Dasyuridae; genus Antechinus; species Antechinus flavipes. The sequence goes on along the minus strand of NC_067401.1, from coordinate 294,508,960 downwards.
GATAGACATTCTACCTTTGACCAGCCTTGTAGTGGCTCTCATGCCTCCTGCACTAAGATCAAGGCTGGGCCAGAATAAAGAATATAGACTCTATTCCTGACTATTCTGGTGGTATTTATCCTGCTGAGACCAAGGCCCATCCAAAAGATCTCCAGAAAGCTAGCCTGAACATTACAATATAGCTTTAAAATACTTTATAAAATTAGAAAGGAATAAAAATGATTGTTATTCAGTAGGGAAGGAATAGATTATGTTAGATAATATGAATTTATAATAGGTCTCTTTGGCATAGTTTTAGTATTCCCTATAACATTTTTTTTCAATTGCATCAGACTTAGACCAAAAAGAAATAAATAAATAAATAAATAAATGAATGAATAAATAAATAAATGTTAGAGTGCACCAGAATTAAAACTGAAAGATTTGAATATTACAAAAAGTATGAGACAAATAATTCAAAGGTTGATAAAATTATATTTTTGAATTTATTAGAACAAGAAGCCATAAGAGGAGTAATATAATAAGAGAAAGGAAAAGGTACTAGAGATCCCATAAATAGATGGAAAAAGTGAAAAAACTCATAATGATAGGAAATGGAAAATCCGGTGTTAGAGAGGCTGTGGAGATAGAAACAGACTAATGTACTGTTGATAAATTTATGGATTGGTCAAGCCATTAAGAAAAACAAGATAGAATCATGTGAGCAAGATTTCAGGGGGAAAGCCTAGATGATAGAGTAGAGGAAGCACTTCAAGTGAGTCTTTCCAACAATCTCTTTTAAACAGCTTTAAAGTAGACCTTCATTTTGAATTTTGGAATAGCAGAGCCAACAAAAAGTCTGGGTGAAATATTCATCCAGTACAAGCTAACTTAACAATTAGAAAGTTCTGTGAGATGGAAGTTGGGGTTAACTTGGAAATATTGTAGATAAATTATCAGTATTAGGATCAAGTGGTTATGACAAAAGGGTAGAAGCATCAAGATCTCTCAAGCCAAAGAGAATAAGGGGATCTGGCAATGAGTCAGAAAGAAATTGTTGGGGAACCCTTTGGTAGTACTGGACATAGGACCAGTCATTGTTTGGCAATTCTAATGCCCCTACCCACATCTGGGCAAGACTTCAAGAGCAGAAAAAAGCATTTTCTTTTTTAAAATTTATTTTAATAGACATGCTTTATGAATCATGTAAGGAGATTAAATCAGAATGAAAAGAAAAAAAAAAAAAACATGGGAAAGGGAAAAGAAATACAAAAAAATAAGCAAACATAGCATGTGTCAAATTACATTGTCTCCTTAATTATTTTTCTGTCCAAAGTCTATTGGTATTGCTTTATATCAATGAATCACTGAGAAGGACCAAGTCATTCATTGTTGATCATCACACATTCTTGCTGTGATGTACAGCATTATGTACAATGTATTCCTGGTTCTGCTTGTTTCACTCAGTATCAGATCATAGAAATCTTTTCTTCTTTCCTTTCCAGGAAAACTTTTGCAGACCTTTATATAATCAGCTTGTTCATCATTATTTTATAGAACAATAATATCCCATTACCTTCATATACTACAACTTGTTCAGCCATTCTCCAATTGGATAGGCATCCACTCCTTTTCCAATTCTTTGCTACCACAAAAAAAGCTGCTCCAAATATTTTGTACATATAAGCTCCTTTCCTTCCTTTATGATTTCCTTGGATAGATAGAAGCAGCTACACCCAAAGAAAGAACATGGGAAATGAATATAAACTGCTTGCATTTTTATTTTTCTTCCTGGATTACTTATATCTTCTGAATACAATTCTCCCTGTGCAACAAGAAAACTGTTCAGTTCTGCACACATATATTGTATCTAGGATATACTGTAACCTATTCAACATGTAAAGGACTGCTTGCCATCTAAGGGAGGGGGTGGAGGGAGGGAGGGGAAAAATCGAAACAGAAGTGAGTGCAAAGGAAAATGCTGTAAAAAATTACCCTGGCATGGGTTTTATCAATAAAAAGTTATTACAAAAAAAAAAAAAAGAAAAAAAAATGATTTCCTTGGGATACAGACCCAGTAATGGCACTACTGAGTCAAAGGGTATGCACAGTTTTATAGCATTTTGGGCATAGTTCCAGATTACTCTGTAGAATAATTGGATTATTTTACAATTCCACCAACAATGTGTTAATATCTGACAGGTATATAGTGGTATCTCAGAATTGTCTTAATTTGCATTTCTTTGATTAATAATGACTTAGAGCATCTTTTCATATGGCTACAAATAGTTTCAATTTCTTTGAGAATTGTCTGTTCATTACAGGGACACCGATACATTGTTGGTGGAATAGTGAACACATCCAGCCATTCTGGAGAGCAATTTGGAACTAATTCCTAATATTCCTAATATTGAACCAGCCTTACATTCCTGGTGTAAATCCTACTTGGTCATGGTGTATGTTCCTGCGGATGATTTTCTGTAGTCTTTTTGTTAATATCTTATTTAAGATTTTAGCATCAATATTCATCAGGGAGATTGGTCTATAATTTTCTTTCTTTGTTTTCAACCTACCTGATTTAGGTATCAGTACCATGTCTGTGTCATAAAAGGAATTTGGTAGGATTCCTTCATTCCCTATTTTTTCAAATACTTTACATAAGATTGGAGCTAATTGTTCTTTAAATGTTTGATAGAATTCACATGTAAATCCATCTGGTCCTGGGGATTTTTTTCCTTAGGGAGTTGATTAATAGCTTGTTCTATTTCTTTTTTTCAGAAATGGGACAATTTAAGCAATTTATTTCCTCCTCTGTTAATCTGGGAAGCTTATATTTTTGTAGGTAGTCATCCATTTCACTTAGGTTATCAAATTTATTGGCATAAGGCATTTATTGGCATTGGACAAAGTAACTCCTTATTATTGCTCTAATTTCCTCTTCATTGGTGGAAATTTCTCCCTTTTCATTTTAAAAACTAACAATTTGATTTTCCTCTTTCCTTTTTCTAATCAGATTTACCAAAGGTTTGTCTATTTTATTGGGTTTTTCATAAAACCAACTCTTGGTTTTATTTATTAATTCAATAGTTTTGTTTTTGTTTTTTTTTTTACTTTCAATATTATTTATTTCTCCTTTTAATTTTAGAATTTCAAGTTTAGTATTTGATTGAAGGTTTTTCATCTGGTCTTTTTCTAGCTTTTTAAGTTGCAAGCCCAATTCATTGATTTTTTCTTTCTCTGTTTTATTCAAGTAAGCCTCTAAAGATATAAAATTTCCCTTTATTACCTCTTTGGCTGCATCCCACAGATTTTGGTATGATGTCTCATCATTGTCATTTTCTTGGGTGAAATTATTAATTGTGTCTATTATTTGCTATTTTACCAAATCATTCTTTAAGATGAGATTATTAAGTTTCCAATTGCTTTTTGATCTATTTACTCCTACCTTTTTTGTTGAATGTAGATTTTATTGCATCATGATTTTTACTTGAAGCATAATAGATTCTGCTACAGCCTTTTCTCTGTATGTCTCTCCCTGCTTTAAATGTGTTTCCTGTAAACAACATATTGTAGGGTTTTGACTTTTGATCCAGTCTGCTATCTGCCTCCGCTGTATGGGAGAGTTAATCCCATTCATATTTATGGTAAAATGACTAATTCTGTATTTTCTGCCATCTTATTATCCTTAGATTATGCTTTTCTTTTTCTTGCTCTCCCCGCCCCCCCAACTCTCTTTTCCAGTTTTAAACTTATGGGCCCCACTTGTATTATTAGTTTCTCCTTTTAATTTTAGAATTTCAAGTTTAGTATTTGATTGGGGTTTTTTAATTTGTTCTTTTCCTAGCTTTTTAATTTTATTTACCTCCTTAACTTATTTCTTATTTGTTTTGTGGTTTGATCTGTCTAGTTCTGAGTGTGCAAAGTTGAGATCTCCCACTATTATAGTTTTGCTATCTACTTCTTCTTCCAACTCTCTTAATTTCTCCTTTAGGAAGTTAGATGCTGTACCACTTGGTGCATATATGTTTAGTATTGATATTGCTTCACTGTCTATGCTTCCCTTTAGCAAGATATAGTTTCCTTCCTTAGATAATTAGATATATTTTTGCTTTTGTTTGATCTGAGATCAAGGTGGCTACCCCTGCTTTTTTGACTTCACCTGAAAAGTAATAGATTCTGCTCCAGCCTTTTACCTTTACTCTATATGTACCTTCCTGCTTTAAATGTGTTTCCTGTAAACAGCATATTGTAGAGTTCTGGCTTTTGTTCCAGTCTGCTCTCTGCCTCTGCTGTTTTGGAGAGTTTATCCCATTCACATTTATAGTTAAAATGACTAATTCTGTATTTCCTGCCATCTTATTATCCCCAGATTATGCTTTTCTTTTTCTTATCCTCCCTTCCCCTTTTCCCCAGTATTAAATGTATGGGCACTACTTGTGTCATGCAGCTCTTTCTTTAGAATCCCTCCCACCCTTCTATTTTTGGAGGTAGTCATCCATTTCACTTAGGTTATCAAATTCATTGGCATAAAGTTGGGCAAAGTAACTCCTTATTATTTCTTTAATTTCCTCTTCATTGGTGGAAAGTTCTCCCTTTTCATTTTTAAGATTACTAATTTGATTTTCCTCGCATTTAGAAGTTCAGCAGCAAAAGTCACTGCTCCAGGCAGAACCAGCTGTGGGTATTAGCAGTTGCCCTGGGAAGATCCCTTCACCAGATAGAAGTGTCCCTGCCCTGGGGAGCTCAGTTGCACTGTGGAAGTTCTATTGCCCCAGGTTGAGCCCCTTGCTATGTAGATTTGTGACTGCCTCAGGCAAAAGACCTGTACTACAGAATGCATTTGCACAACTGTGCTGTGGTCTGTGTTGAGTCACTCACTTCCAGTGCTGTGCGGATATAGTCAGATCCTGTTAGATTCTGGCATTTTTTGGCGTACATTCTACCTTTGTCTTTAATTTCTCTGCTGGTCTACTGATTTTCAACCAAAGCAGAGCAGCCAACCTACGGTAGAGTCCTCCCTGTAAATTTTACAGCCATGGAGACCAACCCCACCCCAGTCTGCTCAGTATGCTAATCTCTCCTTCTAGCTCCCTGCTTGCCCTGGCCTGCCAACTCAGGACAAACCTTTTCTTCCAGATTATCTTCATGTGGTAAGTTGTACTTCCAATCTTCATGAATTTTACCAGTCAAGCACTATTTTTGAGGCTGAATTTGGTAATTAGTAGTGAAGGTATGAGAGGAGTTTAGAATGTTGCATGTGTCTTCTCTGCCATCTTAGCTTCACCCAGAAACAATCATTTTCATTCAAAAGGGAAGAGGCCCAATGAAGAAAAAATTGTTGAATGCAATCCCAAGGAAACAGGGATCCTTCTTAGATAAGACCAGCATGCAAACCAGAAAAGAATGGACTACACATCTTATCATAGTACCAAAGGTGCACCAAAAACTTCAAAATTCCTTAGAACTAACTCTGAAAAAAGTAATTGGAAAAAAGCCTGAAGTTTGAAACCTGATACAATTCACACAAATCTTGGAAGAGTTAAAAATGATTTTCAAAAATCAAGTAAAGAAATAAGGACAAGGGAAATAAATTATTTTTAAAATAGCATATCAAAAGAGATGAAAAATGAGTAATAGTATCTTAAAAGTTGTTAAAGTTGTTTTAAAAAGTACAAGAGATCATTGAAGAAAGTATTTCCTTTAAAAAATGGAATTGGGTAATGTGGTGAGTTCAAATGTTGGAGTTCTTGTTCTTCTCAAAACACAGTCGGTTTAGCTTAGAGCCTTCCAAATATCTCCAAATCCAAAGGTTCTGTCCTTTAGCCTCTGCATCTGCTTTCTTCAGCCTCCAACCAGCACAGAGATGGAATGAATCTCTTGTCTCCTTCACTTGGGGCTCAGCTAGCTTTCTGGTAAGTCTTTCAGACCAGCTTGATCTCAGTGGGGGAAGTGCAGGAGCCCAGCCACCAACTACAGTGGTGTGAGATGAAGATGAATCTGGTTGTCCACTGAACTCTCCACTCGTAGCTTTATCCTCTGAAAACTCTTCTTCTACCACCAGCCAGCCAAATGGAAAATATTCTGTCTTGCCTCGGAGAGAGGGCTTCTGGCGTAATTCCACTGAAATCTCCCAAAGTGCTCTGTGTCTGCACCAGAGTGCTCCTCTCCAATGCAGCTGAACTCTCTTCTGCGACCAGCCAGCCAAGTGGAATTTATTCCCGAATAGATCTCTCATCACTGGCCTTATATCTGACTCTTCTGAGAGAATGGGATTATGGGTTTTCTCCCATAGTGCTCTCTGACCCTAAGAGCTTTAAGGGAGGTGTGAATTCACCAAGTTACAAAGTTTACTTTGTGAATCTGGCATACTTGTGAACTTCGATGAGTAAAGGTATAAACACAAGCATTGTACTAATTAGTTCTACTTAGTACCTTGTTTCAGGTTCTGACCCAAAACATCTTGTAAGATCAGATCAACTCTAATTAGTTAGCAGTTTGTAAAGATTCCAACAGGGTAAGTAGGAGCTAATGACTTTAAGAAACAATAAAATAAAATAAAACAAAAAAGAAGAAGAAAAAGGAGGAGGGGGAGGAAGAAAAGGAGGAGAAAGAGGAAAAGGAGGAGGAGAAGAAGGAGGAACATATATGGAATATCTTATTAGAAAACTGACATAGAAAGTAGATTGAGAAGAAACAATTTAAGATTTATTGGACTATGTGAAAGCCATGATCAAGATAGAAATCTAAACATTGTATTTCAAGAAATTATCAAGGAAAATTGCCCTAAAAGAATAATATATAATAAAACTTAAAAGAATTTACCGATCATCACCACAAAGAGATCCCTCAGTGAAAATTCTCAGGAATGTTATAGCTAAATACCAGAATCCCCAGGTCAAAAAGAAAATACTTCAAGAAGCTAGAAGGAAAAAGTCTCCAGTCAGGATCACCCGAAGATTTAGTGCTTTCTATGTTAAAAGAGCAGAGAGCTTGGAATTTCTTATTCTGGAAAGCAAAAGAACTGGGAATACAACCAAGAATAACTTAGAAAAATTGATAGTATTTCCAGGGGGTGGGTGGGAATAGATATTTAAAGAAATAGAGAGCTTTCAAGTAATCCTAATGAAAAGACCAGAGTTGAATAGAAAATTTGACTTTCAGTTACAAAATTTAAGGAATGCATAAAAAGGTAAATATTAAAGAGAAATCTTAGAGGAATCAATAAAGTTAAACTATTTACATGTCTCTATGGAAATATGGTACTTAAAACTTCTAATAATCTTTGTCATTATTATGTAGTTAAATGGCATCTACATAGAGTGAGAGGGAGGGAGTCAATTATGTTGTGATGATATTTTAAATAAATAAATAAATATATCATATATGTGTATATTTATGTATATCTATACATATGAGTATATATCTGTCTATCTATCTAATCTATTAGCTGAAAAGAAAGAAAGAGAGATGCACTGGAAGAGAGGAGGAAAAAAGAACAAGAATGGGAAAAAAAACTATATCGTATAAAAGTGGCTCACTAGGAAGAGCTTTTATAGAGGGGAAAGATGGCACAGAACAGTTCTCAACACTTGAACCACCCTCACATTTAAGTTCTTTTCTAATATAGTATATATAGTATACATCATTTAAAACTCAAAATAATCCATTATGTGTGTGTATGTGTGTATGTATACATTCAATTAGGTATAGAACTTTTCTCTTAACCAAAAGGGAAATAGGAGAGGAAGAGAATAAGAGAAAAGGGAAATGATTAAAGTGAAAGTAGACAAAAGAAGGCAGGGGTCAAAGGCAAAACAGATTTGAGAAAGGAATGATTAAAAGTGAGAGAAAAAAATTGACAGAAGAAAATGGGGTGAATGGAAATACAGTTCTTAGTCATAATTTAAATGAAATGAAATCACTGAAAAAAAAAAGGAAGTATATAGCATAATTGATTAGATACCCAAATTCATCAATACATTGTTTACAAGAAACCCACTTGAAATGGATAAATACACACAGAACTAAAACTAGGGACTAGAGTAGATTCTATTATCTCTCAGCTATTGTTTAAAAAAAGGCATAAGTAACAATCATGACCTAAGACAAAGCAAAGCCAAAAATATACCTAATTAAAATAATCTCAATTTCCCCCTCTCAGAGATAGATTATTCTAATCAGAATATAAATAATGAAGATGTAAAGAAGTTGAATAAATTCTTAAAGAAGTTAGATATGATAAACCTCTGGAGATAATTAAATGGGCTTTGAAAAAAAGTATAACTTTTCCTCAGCTATACATGGCACCTTCACAAAAACTGACTCTCCATTGAGGTATAAAAACTTAAAATCAAATGCAAAAAAACAAACAACAACAACAACAACAACAACAAAAAAAAAAAAACAACCAGAAATATTAAATGTACCTTTTATGAGACTGTAATACAATGCAAATTAGATTCAAAAAAGAATCATGAAAGTATGAATTAAAAATTTGATTGGAAATTATTTTGATCTTAAATAATGATATAGAAACAAAAATTCCAACAAAGAAAATGACAACAATGAGACAATATATTAAAATTTGTGGAATTCAGTAAAAGCAATACTTAGGGGTAAAATGTATTTCTCTAAAAGCATATATCAATAAGAAATAGAGAAAAAGCCAATCAATGAACTGAGCAAGTAATTAAAATAAACTAGAACAAATTAAAAATCCTCAATTAAACACCAAAACAGAAATACTGAAAAGCAAAGGAGAAATTAACAAAACTAAAAGAAAAAAAAGTATTAATAAATAAAATTATGTTTTAGTGGAAAAAGTCTCAAAAATAAAGTATTGATTAAATTAATTAAATAAAAGAAAGAAAACCAAATTAGCAGTATCAAAAATGAAAAAGGATGAATGCATAACCAACGAAGATGAAATTAAAACAATTACTAGGAGTTATTTTGCCAAATCATATGCAGTCAGTATTGACAATCTAAGTGAAATGGATTAATACTTTTAAAATATGAATGCCTAAATTAGCAGAAAATAAAATTCACATATGTAATTGATATCAAATTGCTTCCATTTTGAGGAAACGAGAAAAAGAAGAAAAGAGAAAGATGATTTAGGAACAAAATTGTTTTAAGAAAAACTTTTTTTGCTTATACTTGGGAAATATTTAATGAATTAAATACATTTTTAAAAATGAGAATTACATAAGAAAAAATTTTAAATTGTTTTTCATACCTTTTGACCTAGCAAGGATCCTACTCCTAGTTATATACTCCCAGAGACATCAAAGACAGAAATAAATGTCTCATGGTACCAAAATAATAAAGCAAAACTTTTTGACAGAAAGGGAAATTGGAAACCATTCTCATAATGACTAAACAATTTAGGATATATGAATGGAATATAATATATTCTAAGACGATTTCACTCTGGCAAACTCTAAAGAAAAATAAATACAATGAATCACTGGTATGATGTGGGGGAAAAAAAAAAAAGCAGTTACCCAAACTAAAAGAACAGAGTACTCAAGGACTCAAATTAAGTAAATAAAAACAATAATGTAAGCTAAAACCAGATCAATTCTTCTGACTGATCTTTATGGAAGAAAAAATGGTTAGGTAACACTTCCTATGAGGTATCTAGATGGTGCAGTGAATAGGGTGCTAAGACTGGAGGAAGATTCATCTACATGACTTCAAATTAAGTTTAGACACTTCATAGATGTGGGGACCTGGGCAAGTGACTGATTTCTTTGCCTCATTTTCCCCCTCTGTAAAATTAGATGGAGAAAGAAATGGTAAATTATTGCATTATTTTTGCCAAGAAAATCCCAAATGGAGTCACAAAGAGTCAGATGTGACTGAAATGACTGAACAACAATAATACTTCCTGCATTTCTTGTTTTTGAAATTAGTTTTCATCTGACCTCAGAAAGTTGTGCTCTGATTGTGTGACCTGGCCAAATCACTTAACCCAATTGGCTCAGCAAACAAAAAATAGAATTTTCTTTGGTTCTAAAGAGCTCAAAGGAGGTGGCATATTTGTAATAAGCTTTTATGATATTTAAAATTACATTGAAAATCAGTAATAAAAAGATTAGAACCTAAATCAGCATTCTCAATTTGTAGGATCTTTATCCACTTTTTTTGTAATCACTATCTAACTGCTTTATGTTTTTCATCAAGGTTTATTTTTAGTTTGATGGTATTGACGTTGAAGATAGTTTTCTAAAAGAGCTTAATTTGTTCTTCAAACATTTTCTAAGCTCCTACTATGTGCCAGAAAGAGAGGCACTGAGGATACAAAAAAGAAAAGAAAATAAATTAAATTAAATAGTGCCTTTGATTGAGGAGGTTATATTTTGTTGTAGAGAAAATAGCATATACTCAAGTGAATATACATAAAAATAACTCTCCATACTAAATAAATACAAAGTATTTTTCTAGCAGAAGGGAAAGATAGTAGCAATTGGTTTTATCAAGAAGGCCCTCTAGTAAGTGCCACTTTAATTTAAACTTGAAGAAAGCTATCTTCTAATACAGTAAAGCTATAGGGAGGACATTATATAAATAAAGAACATCTTACAAAATATAACATATGGATAAGAAAAAAGACTGCAATTTGCCTGAATAGTCAAATGTATAAAATGAAATAATGATGTGCCATGAGTCAGTAAATTAGTAAGTGTTGACAAAGGAATTAAATTTTAACAACAACAAAAAAAAAGCCATTTACTTTAACGTTTTGTTGTTGTTTGGAAATTGGGGTTAGGTGTGTTGGAATCCTTACTAACTGCTAAGTAATTAGAGTTGATCTAATCTTACAAGAAGATGTTTTGGGCAGAACCTGAAACAAGGTACTAAGTAGAACTACCCATAATCCCTCTCTCTGGAAGGAGCATAAATAGGCCAATGGGCCAGTCGGAGAGTTCTAGAGAGGAAGACGCTACAAGTCCAGATTTCACCGGAATGACATGAAGAGTTGGAGCTGGCTGGAGGCTGAAGAAAGCGGAGGCAGAGGCTGAAGGACCAGACCTTTGGATTTAAAGACATTTGGAGAGAGCTCTTGGAACCAAGCAGAGAGATAGGCCTCTAAGCTAACCGGGCTATATTGGATATAATAAAAGATCTGAACTTTCATCACCTGGCTGCTTTTTGAGAAGAAAAAGCTCACAACATTTTGGCACCCTGAATGTGGGACAAACAGACCCCTCAGTGGATTTCAGTGGAAAAGCTCCGAACCTGATTCAAGTGGAAAAGCCCCGATCCTGATTCAAGTGGAAAAGCCTCTGATCCTGATCCAGTGGAAAAGACTTCAACCCAGAAATTAGGGTGAGTGCAACAAAGAAATTTTGTTAGAAGAGTTAAAGTAGAATTTCATCTAAGATGGGACAGATATTTAGAAAACAGCCTGTTTCTGTTCAAGGAAAATGTTTAGAGAGCATTGTCAAAATTATGGAAAGCCAAGGTTTAATTATAAGTTTACAGCAAATCACTGAACTTTTACAAACTGTAAAGGACATATGTCCTTGTTTCTCTCTTGATAAGGAATTAGATCTAAGTGAATGGAAATTGGTTAGAGAGGATCTTTGTCAATTCTATGATAAAAATGGGCCTAACTCAATAATTAATACATATAATGTAATACAATTGGCTATAAGAAGTTATTTAAGTGATAGAATGATGAAAAGGAAAGTACAGGAGGAAGAAGTACCAACTTTACTGGGTGAAAAGGAGGACGAATCAGATGAGAATGGAGTTAATTACAATTCTGAGTGTGATACTTCACAGCAGGAGGAATTAGATGATTCCACATCTCATGACCCTCCCCCTGCAATTAACCCTTCATGTGTGGAACAAGGGGGAGGGAGAGAGACAGAAACACAGTTAGCTTCTCCTGTAAAGCAGAATTTGACAAGATTAGAAAAGGCATTAATTAAAGCAAAAAATGAAGGAGAAGATATATCTGATTTTATAAATGCATATCCTGTGATTGAAGAGCTCAACTCCTCAGGTCAAAAAAGGAGAAGATACACTCCTTTTAATTTGGAAGAAATTAAAGATTTGAAAAAGGGTTGCACTCTTTATGGGGCTACATCATCTTATGTGAAGATGTTACTGGATAATTTGTCTTATGAAATCCTAACCCCGAATGACTGGAAATCCATAGTGAAAACTTGTCTAGAACCGGGACAAAATTTATTGTGGCTTTCGGAGTTTCATGAATTATGTAGGGTTCAAGCCCAACGCTATAGGCAAACAGGAGCTATTGTACAAGTTGCTTTTGACCAACTAGCTGGAGAAGGTCAGTATGCAGAGAGTTCAGAACAGATTTATTATCCCATAACAGTGTATGAGCAAATTTCTAAGGCTGCAATAAAAGCTTGGAATTCTCTCCCTGGACAGAAAGATGGAAATAATGCTTTCACAAAAATAGAGCAAGGTCCCAACGAACCTTTTGCAGATTTTGTGGGACGTTTACAAACAGCTGTAATAAGAACCATTGGAGACAATGCAGCAACAGAAATAATGACTAGACATTTGGCTAAGGAAAATGCCAATGAGATTTGCAAGAGAATTATATGGGGGCTAGACAAAAATGCTCCTTTAGAGGAGATCATTAGACGCTGTGCCACAGTGGGCACAAATTCTTATTATGCCCAGACTATGATGAACATGGAAAGACAAGGTCCTTCTTGGCAGAGGAATTCTAGAGAAACTCGTCGATGTTTTCATTGCGGAAAAGTTGGACATTTGAGAGCTCATTGTAGATATGGAGATAGAGTGAGAAGACAGGGTGAGAGAAAACCTAAAACCCCATGTCCAAAATGTAACCGAGGCTTTCACTGGGCCTCTAAATGTATATTGACCCAGAGGAATGAGAGGCAGGGCCCAGCTCTAAAGTATCAATCAAAGGACAGGTGGGGCATGATAGCAGCTGAGGTTACACCCAGAGAGACTTTAGAAATTCAGAACTCTGATGTCATCAACCAACAGAAAAGCAATCAGGATTACAGTTGGGAAGAATACAGGCCTTTTAAGACAACAAGACAATATCCAATGCAAAAAGCTCCAATGTAATTACCAGATGATGAGGAGAAATCCCAAAAGTGGTAAATAGAAGAGAATTAGATAGGTTAACTGCTTGGGGAAGAGGATCTGCTTAAATTTCCACAGGTGGAAAAGGCTAACAATGAGACTGTCAAAAGAACTTTAAAATCTTCAGCTTTCAGTTCCTGAAAAACCAGCAAGAATCACTGGATTCCCTGAGATGAAAAATTGTTGATGAGACTTTTTGCAGTACTTCAGAGCTTACAGGAATTATTAGATTCCTGGTGCATGAACTAATGGACAATGGATTCCTTATCGACTATTTCTAGGACTTATGGACATTTGTAAATTTTCAGGTCGATTTATGTTGTTACATTACTACTAGCCTGTGTTATATTACTATGGGCTTATGTATTTTAAGCAATTGCAAGAATCACTGGATTTCTTGAGATGAAAGATTGTTGATGAGACTTTTGCAGTAGTTAAATTTTCATGTTGATTCATGTTATTTGTTACATTACCACTAGCCTGTGTTATATTGCTATGTGCTTTTGTAAATTATGTATAATGCCTCCCATATTGATGGATTTATGTATACCATGTATATCTGTTACAAAGTTCTGGCCCATATTGATGGATTTATGTGTACCCCTTCAGAAACCCACTAATCTGATTAGATTTCCTATTCCCTTTGGTGTTTTCATCTAACAAAAGAAAGGGGGAGATGTTGGAATCCTTACTAACTGCTAAGTAATTAGAGTTGATCTAATCTTACAAGAAGATGTTTTGGGCAGAACCTGAAACAAGGTACTAAGTAGAACTACCCATAATCCCTCTCTCTGGAAGGAGCATAAATAGGCCAATGGGCCAGTCGGAGAGTTCTAGAGAGGAAGACGCTACAAGTCCAGATTTCACCGGAATGACATGAAGAGTTGGAGCTGGCTGGAGGCTGAAGAAAGCGGAGGCAGAGGCTGAAGGACCAGACCTTTGGATTTAAAGACATTTGGAGAGAGCTCTTGGAACCAAGCAGAGAGATAGGCCTCTAAGCTAACCGGGCTATATTGGATATAATAAAAGATCTGAACTTTCATCACCTGGCTGCTTTTTGAGAAGAAAAAGCTCACAACATAGGTGACCTACAGCTAGTAAGTGGTAAGTGTCTCTGAAGTCAAATTCGAACTCTGGTCCTCCTGACTTGAGGGTTTGAGCTCTATCCACTGTACCATCTAGTTGCCTCTTACCTGGAGTATTGTAATGACTTCTAAAAGGTCTCCTTGCCCAAATCTGTCACTTCTCCAATCCATTCTCTGCACAGGTGCCAAATTTATATCTCTTAAAAAAAAAAAAAAAACATAGTTTGACTACATTACTCCAGTGTTCAAAAAAGCCTTAATGGCTCCTACTCTTGAAGTAAAGATAAAATAAACTATGGCAGCTAGATGGTGCAAAGGATAGATCCCTAACCATGAAGTAAGAAGGACCTGAGTTCAAATTGGACCTCAGATGCTTAGTAATTACTAGTTATGTGATCCTGGGCAAGTCACTTAACTCTAATTGCCAGAAAAACGAATACTCCGGGTGAAAAATTATTAGTGGTCAAATTAAGATTGTGGCCATGTGAATTGAGAAGAAGAATGTGAGAGAGATGGTGTAGGTAAATTTTTTAAGATTTGTCAAATGATTGGCTTTCAGGAGGTAAGGAGAAAGAATTGCTGAAGTAACTGAGGTTGAAACAGTATGTTGTATGACATAGGGCATGTAAGAGCTATGTTTAATTCATCTCTAATACATATCAGTAACTCAGACACACAAAAAACAAAAAGAGTTTCAAGCCTAAACTCAGTCTCTCTCTTTCTCTCTCTCTCTTTCTCTCTCTCTCTCTCTCTCTCTCTCTCTCTCTCTCTCACACACACACACACACACACACACACACACACACACTCACTGAGAGACAGACAGACAGAGAGAGAGAGAGAGAGAGAGAGAGCTGGAAATTGCTCCTATTTACTAATATGTAGGGGCACCCATAACATTCTAGACATTTTACAGAAAGTACATTATATATGTGTGTATATGTATATGTATATATACATAAAAATATATAAGCTGAAACTCATGATAACAATTTGCCAATTATTCACTACTTTATTATTTGTTAATAGGTTAGCCTACTGAAATCTAGTATGAAATTGCCATAAGTATATTAATAAACACAAAAAATGGAAGTTTTATCACCTAGATTCTTTTGCAGAATTGGCATAGAATGAATGAATGCTGAGTGGTGTATTCAAAGAGGAAAGCAAACAGAAAAAAAACTTTCAGAAGTCAATGCTGTTGATTAAAGTTAAAAAATAAAATGTACAAAAGCATAAAAAGAGTTAATTTTTAATTTAAAAATTAACATGTTTAAAGCAGTAGCATTAATCACAATATATTAATTTGATATTAATATTGACATTCTATGTACATCCGTAGAATTCTGATCAATTCAGTTGGAGTTAAATGTTCAATTAATACAAAGTGTTACACATAAAAAAAGTTAGAGTAGCACCTATGAGTTTATTTTATGTATTGTTTACAATTAAATAATATTTATGGTCCCAAAGAAAAGGAAACATTTAAAGCTATTAAGGTGTGCCCCCCTGAAAATCTAACCAATCTTTAAATCAATTATACCTTGACTTTTCATGATATGACTCTTATGGGAACTGACCAAAGTGGAGCTTATTACAAATACTCTTTTAAAAAATAATTACTCAAGTAAAAAGATTACTTTATTAGGAGAACAGTTTGCAAACAGTATGTTACTAGATTGGGTATTCTACATTATCCTCCCTTTGATGTACTTGTTCTGTGTTATTTTGTTCATTTGCACCTATTTTAATTTGAAAAATATAGTGACACTAAACATGTTTTGCATACAATAGAGATGCTTTAAAAAAAAGCTTAGACATTACTTTCACCTGTGCTTATTCAGTTTCCTCACAAAATATACACTCTTTTGAAAAATGTATTAGTTTCCAATATTTAAAGAGAGGGGGATGATCCAGAAAACAAACTGAAAACATAGAATAATGGCATCATGAATCTAGAGAAAGGCCAAGTACTTCAACTTGCTCATTCCACTTATAAAAGAATGGAAGTCCCTTAATTTATATATCTAGAGTTTTAAAGAACATCAAGTCATTAAATCTAATTCCTTGAAGATGAGATATTAAATTATTCAAAGTGATATGTTATACATATCGAGTCACAATTTGACCATGTTCTTCAACTTCAAATTCAAAACCTTTTTATTAGTAGTTCAAAAACAAAATAATGCTAGTTAATCTCTAGATTAATAAAGTATATTGAAACTGATCCATAAGACTATTTCCCAGATCCCTGAAAGCCAAAAGTAAAAAACTGTACTATAGGCATTAATTAAGCTTATTCCTGATTCACATTGTGTTTAATTGTTCACATGTTGATTCTTTATTCCAGTTTCCCATTCCTGGATTTTCTTTGCTATAACTCTGACTCTTCCTCCTCCCTTTCCAGGAAAATTCACTTACATGGAGCACCTCATGCCTCCCTCCCTCTCTCTGTCTCTATCTCTGTCTATATTTCTATCTGTCTCTGTCAGTCTTTCTGTCTCTCTTTGTTTCTCCCTTCTTTTTCACCTCCCTCTCTCCCTCTCCCTTTTCCTCTTCCCATTGCTTCCTCTCTCTTACTTCCTTTATTTCTTTCCCCTTTCTCTCCTTCACCCTTATTTCTCCCCCACTCCATTTCTCCTTCTCTTCCTTCTCCCTCCCCCCTCTCTCCCTATTCCCCCGGTCTTTCTCTATTTCTCTCAGTTTTTGTTTCTTACCCCTTCACTTCTGTCTGTCTGTCTGTCTCTCTCTCCACATGTCAGTCCCTCTGTTTGCGGTCTGTCTGTCTCATTCTCTCTCTGCGTATGTCTGTCTGTCTCTTTATCTCTCTCCCCTGCATTTCCTTTCCCCTTACTGTCTCTTTATCTTTCTCCCTTCCATTTCCTTTCCCCTTACTTCTCCCCCTTCTCTCTCCCTAGCCTTCTTTCTTTTCTTCTCTTCCTTCCCTTTCTCTCTTTCTCCCTTTCCTTTCCTCTGTCACCCTCCTCTCCTCCTCATTCTGTATACATACAAACATACTTCAAGACTGATAAAAACAAATGCTTTATTTATACAATGTCCTATGAGCCTTACAATGACCCAGTGAGGGAGATATTACAAGATTTGTTAGTCCCATTTTAATGATGAGGTTCAGAGAAATTAAAAGATTTGCCTATAATCACACAGATAAAAATATAAAAGATACATAAGATTTGAATTTAGACTTTCTGAAGTCTATATCTAGCATATTCTCCCCTATACAATACTTGATACTCAACAAATACCTATTATTTAATATTGTTGGGATTTTTTTCCTCAACAAAACCACCACTTTCTTCATTCTTCATTCTCTTACTTATTTTCAGCACTTTGTTTTACACCTAAGTTTTGTGTTCATCACATATTATGAGTCCCCAAATGTCTTCTCTGTTTATCTTGATCAGTAGTACATATTCAAAAATTTATAACAAGATTACACAAGAGGATGATTAAATTTTCATTGAAAAAAATATGAACAAATCAAGAAAGACAAAAGACAGTTCTTGCTTTTAAAAAATTTAGTTTAATAGGTGAAAAATATATAAACAATTATGAACAAATAAGATATATCCACTTTGAATTTGTACTAATCAATAGAGAAAGGGCACAAATTTTAGGGAGGATTGTTAACTAAGTCATTTATAAGTTATGATCTGAATCCTGTTTACTGATTTGAATTGTATCTGATTTGTTCTATGTAATGTCTTTACTGCCAAAACCTAGCCTATCATATAACACAAATTTTGCTAAAACAATCACCAATTATTGATTGTGTTGGGCATAAGATAGACATTTAGTAATAATGAGTTAAATTTGTCTCTATCTCTATCTGTCTCTCTGTTTCTATCTCTTTCTGTTTCTGTTTCTCTCTTTTTGTATCTGTCTCTGTCTCTATCTCCTCTCTCTCTCTCTCTCTTTCTCCCCCACCCCCTTCTGTTTTCCCTTTACTCTCCCCCTCATTCTGACAAAATCACAAATCCTTAAGGTGTTGTACATGAATTGTTTAAGAATTATCTGTTTTGGGGTGGAGCCAAGATGGCAGAGAAGACATGCAGCATTTTTCTGAGCTCTCCTCTATCCTCAAACTATTTTTATGAAATCCAGTCTCTGAATTAGTGCTAGATTGACAGAACCCATGAATATTGGGACTACAACACATTATGAATGGAAGATAATTTTGAAATTTGGACATAAGGGGGGTAGGGCAGGCACAGACTCAGATAGATAGATAGCAAGAGCACAGAAAACAGCTCATGTTGAGCAGACTGGAAGGAGGCAGGGTGTGGTCTTCACTGGCTGAAAATCTGCAGGGAGAACTCTACCACAGTGTTGGCTATTCTGCCCTGGCAGCAAGCCAGTATATCAGCAGGAAAGCTATAGACACAAAGATTAAAGACTATAACCCCAAAATGCTAGAGTATCTTAAGACTAGGCCACATGCACCCAGCACTGGGAGGGACTCAACGCAATCTCAGCAAGTGCTATTCCCAGTGGAACTGCTGATCCCAGTGCAGCCACTGCCTTCCACTGCTACTTTACTGCTATTTCATGTTGTTTATTGAGGAAACTCAGTAACCCCTTATTGCCCCCAAAGCAGACTGTAACTTATTTTTTGTTGTTGTTGTTGTTGTTAAAATGAATAAAAATGCAAAGCAGGCTCTAACTATAGATAGCTTCTGTACCGAAAGAGAGCAGATTTCAAACCCTGAAGAGACTAAAAACAGTTTGTCTCTAGATGAAAACCCAAAGTGGATATGATGTGGTCCCCACCACATAAGACTCTCATACAAAAAAAAAAAAGTCTTAAAAGAGAGCTAGAAAAATATGGGAAAAGGAAAGGGAAGCTTTGCAAGAGGATCTGGATAAGGCATGTAACTTATTAAAGGATAGAGTAGAAAAATAAAACAACTTCCTAAAAAACAGGATTAGTGAACTGGAAAAAGAAAATAATTCCCTAGAAAATAAAATTGGTGAAATTAAAAAGAAAATTTCATAGAACAAACCCTCATTTAAAATCTCAACTGAACAATTAAAAAAAGAAATTAAAAAAGAAAATGAAGAAAATTATTCATTAAAAATCAGAATTGAGCAAAAGGAATTGAATGACTCCAAGAGACACCAAGAATCAGTCAAGCAAAACCAAGAAAAAAAAAAAAGAAAGAAAGAAAGAAAGAAAAAGAAAAATTAGAAAAAGTTAAATACCTACTTGGGAAAACAAAAGACTTGGAAAATAGATTTAGGAGAGATAATCTAAGGATTATTGGACTCCCTGAAAATTATGATAAAAAAAGAGCCTACACACTATTTTTCAGGAAAAGATCAAAGAAAACTGCCCAGATACCATAGTATCAGAAGGTAAAATAAACATGGAAAGAATTCATCAATCACCTATTGAAAGAGATCCCAAAATTAAAACTTCAAGAAATGCTGTGGCTAAATTCTGGAACTATCAGAGCAAGGAAAAAAATACTACAAGCAGTCAGAAAAAAAAAAAAAAAAACAATTGAAATACCAAGGAGCCATAATAGGGATTACTTGGGATCTAGCAGCACCCACATTAAAGGATTGAAAGGTCTGGAATCTGATATTCCAAAAGACAAAGGAACTTGGTATGCAGCCAAGAATAACTTGCCCAGCCAAACTGAACACTTTCTTCCTGAGAAAAAGATGGACTGATCAATGAAATAGGTGAATTCCATTTATTTCTGGTGAAAAAAATAAAAAAAACAGCTATACAAAAAGTTTGACCTCCAAATATAGGACTCAAGAGAAGCATTAAAAGGTAAAAAGAACTCTTGAGAATTGTATTTCTGTTATGGGTATAGATAAAGAGTATATGTATAATTTGGTTTTACTGCTATAATGTAAAAGAGGATCTAGAAGTAGAAAGGAAATTGTATCAGAAAAAAGGGGGAAATGGAGGTACTACATCTCATGAAAAGGCAAAGGAAACCTAGTATGTCTAAAGGATATAATAAGGAAGGGGGATGAACATAGTGTGAATCTTACTCTCATCAGAATTGGCTCAATGAGAAACTATTAGACATATTCAGTTGACAGAGAAACTTCTCCCACTTCATTGAAAGGTGTGAGGGGAAAAGTGAAAAGGGAAGGGGTAAGCTAAATAGAAGGGAATACAGGAAAAGTTTGAGACAAGGGGAGGGACTCTAAGGGAGAGGGAGGGATCCTAAAGAGGGAAGGCTGCTTGATGCAAGTAGTGCTCATAAGTTTAATACTGGAAAGGTGGGTAAGGGGAAAAGGAAAAAGAAAAACTTAATCTGGGGTTAACAAGATGGCAGGAAATACAGAATTAGTAAATTTAATGATAAATGTTAGTGGGGTAAATTTCCCCATAAAGTGGAGACAGATAGCAAAATGGATTAAAAGCCAGAATCCTACAATATGTTGTTTACAGGAAACACATTTAAAGCAGGATGATACATAGAGAGTAAAGGTAAAAGGCTGGAGCAGAATCTACCAGGCTTCGTGTGAAGTCAAAAAAAGCAGAGGTAGCCATCCTGATCTCAGATGAAGAAAAAGCAAAAATTGATCTAATTAAAAGAGAGAAGGAAGGAAACTCTATCTTGGTAAAAGGTAGCATAAATAATGAAGCAATATCAATACCAAACATATATGCACCAAGTGGTATAACATCTAAATTCCTAAAGGAGAAGTTAAGAGAGTTGCAAGAAGAAATAGACAGTAAAATGTGAAGAACGCATTAGTACCCTGGATACTTTAACTGGAGTCAGGATAAGCAAAAGTCCTTGATCTTTATTCTTTGTGGACTTGAGAGGAATGGCCACATGAATCTGGCCATCCTCCAATCCCCCCTCCCAGTTTCTCTATACACTAACAGATAAAGCCCACACAGAATGGTGGTATGGGCCATTTTCCAAGCAAATGACAATAGAGTATTGTCCAATAAGTAATTAGCCTTAAGTGCTCAATTATCCAAGTGCATCTGCTCAGAGACTCAGCCCTTTACAGTAAAACTATAATAATGGCAGATCTCAATCTTGCACTCCCAGAACTAAATAGATCAAACTGAAAAATAAATAAGAAAAGAATTAAAGAGGTAAATAGAACATTAAAAAAAAAGTTAGTTATGATAGTTCTTTGGAGAAAACTAAATGGAGATAGAAAGGAGTACACTTTCTTCTCAGCAGTTCACAGAACCTATACAAAAAATTGACCATTTTTTAGGACATAAAGACCTCAAATTCAAATGCAGAAAGGCAGAAATAATAAATGGATCTTTTTCAGATCACAATGCAATAAAAATTAGATTCAATTAAAAAAAAAAAAAACAGCAGAAAACAGACCAGAAAGTAATTGGAAATTAAATAATCTCATCTTAAAGAAGGAATGGGTGAAACAGCAAATCATAGACACAATTAATAATTTCCAATGAGAATGACAACAATGAGATGTTATACCAAAATCTGTGGGAAACAGCCAAAGTGGTAATAAGGGGAAATTTTATATCTCTAGAGGCCTTCTTGCCTCTAGAAAGAAAAAGAAAATCAATGAATAGAGAAAGAGAAAATCAATGAATTAGACTTGCAACTAAAAAAGCTAGAAAAAGAGCAAATTAAAAACCCTCAATCAAACATTAAACTTGAAATTCTAAAAACAAAAGGAGAGATTAATAAAATTAAAAGTAAAAACCCTATGGAATTAATAAATAAAACTAAGAGTTAGTTCTATGAAAAAAAATATAGATAAACTGTTGGTAAATTTGATTAAAAAAAGCAAAGAGGAAAATCAAATTGTTAGTTTTAAAAATGAAAATGGAGAACTTTCCACCGACAAAGAGGAAATTAGAGCAATATTTAGGAGTTACTTTGCTCAATTTTATGCCAATAAATTTGATAACTTAAATGAAATGGATGAAGACTTTAAAAATATTGGTGGCCCAGACTAACAGAGGAAGAAGTAAAATAGTTAAATAGTCCCATTTTAGAAAAAGAAATAGAACAAGCTATTAATCAACTCTCTAGGGAAAAATCCCCAGGACCAGATGGATTTACATGTGAATTCTACCAGACATTTAAAGAAAAATTAACTTCAATGCTATATAAACTATTTGAAAAAAATAGGGATTAAAGGAATCCTACTAAATTTCTTTTATGACACAGGCATGGTACTGATACCTAAACATGATGAAAACAGAGAAAGAAATTTATAGACTAATCTCCCTAATGAACATTAATGCAAAAATCTTAAAAAAATATATTAGCAAAAAGATTTCAGAAAATCATCCCCAGGATAATATACCATGACCAAGTAGGATTTATATCAGGAATGCAGGGCTGGTTTAATATTAGGAAAACTATTAACATAATTGACTATATCAATAACAAAATTAACAACAACAACAACAAAAAGAGAGATGCAGAAAAAAGCATTTGATAAAATCCAACACCCACTCCTATTAAAAAAAAAAAAAAGTTGAAAGTATAGGAATAAATGGACCTTTCCTAAAAATAGCCAATAGCATCTATTTAAAACCATCAGTGAGCATCATATATAATGGTAATAAACTGGAACCATTCCTAATAAAATCAGGAGTGAAACAAGTTTGCCTACTATCACCATTACTATTCAATAATGTATTAGAAATGTTAGCTTTGGCAATAAAAGATGAAGAGATTAAAGGAATTAGAGTAGGTAATGAGGACACCAAAGTATCACTCTTTGCAGATAATATGATAGTATACCTAGAGAACCCCAGAGATTCTACTAAAAAAACTATTAGAAATAATCCACACCTTTAGCAAAGTTGAAGGATACAAAATAAGCGCACATAAATCATCAGATTTTTTATACATCACTAACAAAATCCAACAGCAAGTGATACAAAGATAAAGTCCATTTAAAATAACTGTTGATAGTATACAATATTTGGGAGTCTATGTGCCAAAGTAAAGTCAGGAACTCTATGAGCAAAACTACAAAACACTTTCTACACAAATAAAATCAGATCTAAACAATTAGAAAAATATTAAGTACCCTTGGATAGATGGAGTGGATATAATAAAGATGACAATGCTACCTAAACTAATCTATTTATTTAGTGCTATGCCAATAAGACTCCCAACAAGCTATTATAATAACTTAGAAAAAATAACTAAATTCATCTGGAGGAACAAAAGGTCAAGATTTTCAAGGGAACTAATGAAAAAAAATCAAATGAAGGTGGCCTAGCTCACCTGATCTAAAACTATATTATAAAGCAGCAGTCACCCAAACCATTTGGGATTGGTTAAGAAATAGACTAGTTGACACTAAAATAGGTTAGGTTCACAGGACAAAATAGTCAATAACTATAGCAATCTAATGTTTGACAAACCCAAAGAACCCAGCTTTTGGGATAAGAATTCACTGTTTGACAGAAAACTGCTGGGAAAATTGGAAAGTAATATAGCAGAAATTAGGCATTGACCCACACTTAATACCATACACCAAGATAAGATCAAAATGGGTTCATGATCTAGGCATAAATAATGAGATTATAAATAATTTAGAAGAACATAAGATAGTTTACCTCTCAGATCTGTGGAGGAGTAAGGAATTTGTGATCAAAGAAGATAGAGATCATTATTAATCACAAAATAGAAAATTTTGATTATATCAAGTTAAAAAGCTTTTGTACAAACAAAACTAATGCCAATAAAATTAGAAGGGAAGCAATAAACTGGGAAAATATTTTTCCAGTCAAAGGTTCTGATAAAGTCCTCATTTACAAAATATATAGAAAATTGACACTAATTTTTAAGAAATCAAGCCATTTTCCAATTGAAAATTGGTCAAAGGATATAAACAGACAATTTTCAGATGATGAAATTGAAACTATTTCTACCCATAGGTGTTCCAAATCATTATTGATTAGAGAAATACAAATTAAAACAACTCTGAGATACCACTATACACCTCTCAGATTGGCTAGAGTGACAGGGAAAGATAATGCGGAGTGTTGGAGTGGATATGGGAAAACTGGGACACTGATACATTGTTGGTGGAATTGTGAATACACCAATCATTCTGGAGAGCGATTTGGAACTGTGCTCAAAAAGTTATCAAACTGTGCATACCCTTTAATCCAGCAATGTTACAACTGGGCTTATAGTCCAAAAAAAATTTTAAAGAAGGGAAAGGGACCTGTATGTGTAAGAATGTTTGTGGCAGCCCTCTTTGTAGTGGCCAGAAACTGGAAACTGAGTGGATGCCCATCAATTAGAGAATGGCTGGATAAATTGTGGTATGTGAAAATTATGGAATTTTATTGTTCTGTAAGAAATGACCAACAGCATGACTTCAGAAAGGCCTGGAGTGACTTACACGAACTGATGCTGAGTAAAATGAGCAGGACCAGGAGAGCATTATATACTTTAACAACAATACCATATGAGCATCAGTTCTGATGGAAGTGGCTCTCTTTAACAATGAGAGGATCCAAATCAGTTCCAATTGATCAGTAATGAACAGAACCAGATACACCCAGTGAAAGAACAGGATGACCAGGAAGGAGGATCCTAAAGAAAAAGGGAGAAACCACTCACACACACAAAAAAAAAATCACAAAAGTCATCTAACTGTATAGTCAAATAGATACCTAACTATAAAATAATATTGCTATGTTGATGAAATTCTATAATAGTGGGAACAACTTCATAGTCAATTGGCTTCCAGATACCAACTTCTATATAGTATACCTTGTCTTTAATAAAAATTACTTAACTTTTTTTGTTTGCCTTTTACTATTATGCCGAAGAATACAAGTCATATGTATTCCTTTCATTTTATTTTCCTTTTTGTTCTTGTGAAAAGAAGCTTGAAATATATTTTTATAATACAGGGAGGAGGGATATATAAGGTGATAATGTTAACAGTCAAGTATAAGATACAAGGTTGCCAGACTGCTGAAGAAAGTGACATAAAGCCCATGGTGTATATTATTTAGTTACATAAAGTTTCTCAAGTTGTTTTTTTGGTTGTTTGTTTGTTTGTTTTTTAGTTTTTTGAACTCTCCTACATCTTTGAATCACTTACCCCCACTTTGTTGTAGATTCTATACATACTTCAAGGTTTATTTTGTCAAGGAGACTAGGACTGCAACTTTTCTCTGTTTTAATGGGCAATGTACTCGTTCAGTGAAAACAATCTACTGATCATAAACCTTTGAATTTGTTTAGGTGTCCTGGGATTGTAGATATGCAATTTGTCATTGGTATTCTAACTCTGAGCTTTTCTATCTTGGCAAGATTTGGAAAAGCTTATACTCCTCCAGTTTAGTCTTGAGAAAGCCATCATAAGGGTCTCTGGAATATGACTTCAGGGAAAGGTTATATGCTCATGAAATAAAGATATATTAATACTTTACTGTCTGTGAATTCTTTGATAAAGATATTTTATGTTCCTGTATTGAGGAAGATCCCCAACTTCCATGAAGTAGTATGTCATTTTTGAGAATTGTCATGCCTGGAAAAATTCATGAGTTCATGGATGGCTCCATGGCAGAGTGGATAAAGTATTCCACTTGGAATGAGGAAGGAAACTTGAATTCTGTCTTAGACACTTTTTTTTTCTATGTAACTATTTACATGCACATTTGCTTATATATTTTAGATATATAAGCATTTATATGTACATTTCAGCTACATAATTATTTTGGTTATGTGACCACATTATTTACCTTTTTTTGGTCTCAGTTTCTTCATCTGTAAAATGGAAATAATAACAAAGTTATTGTGAGAACCAAATGAGACAGTATATGTAAAAAACCTTTGCAAACCTTAAAATGCTATATAAACATTAGTAATTGTTTTTTATTAATCTTTGTCATGCAGATAACCTATTGATATACTACATATCAAACTTAGCTAGCCTGGGCCTCACACTACAGTCATATCAATTAATCATTCAATAAGCATTAAGTACCTGCTGTTTGTCAAGAACTATTACATAAGTGGCATACAAAGAAAAATGTGGATCAGCTTTTAACAAACTACTTTTAGGAAGACAACATGTAAAAAACTAAATACACAAATGCCCTATTTTTAAGTATAATTAGGGTGGGGAGTGAGGAAGGTACTAGTAACTGGTTGCAGTAGAACTAGTCAATAGTAGTTAAACAATTTCATTATACAAGAGAATAAATTGGCTAGAAGTAGACTTTAGGAAAAAGTCTCAATAGTTGTGTTTAGAAATTATTGGACTATAGACGTAGAGAGATTTGAAGCAGGGAGACAAATTAGGATGTTATTACAAGGCAGGAGTAATGAGGAGCTGAACAAGGATGGCAATCAAATGAAGAGAGGGAAAATGAGGTATCCAAGATGATCAATGGAAATAGAAACAATAAAATTTGGCATTGTTTTTATTTCTATAGATCATCTTGGATACTTCATCTTTCCTCTTCATATCTCTCATCATAAGATTTGACAATTGATTGGCTATATTAGGTGAGGAAAAGTGAGAATTAAAGGCTAGTACTCTGAGTAATGTTGTATTCCTTTAAAAATAAGGCATGGCTAAAAATAGTAGTTGTTCTGTACAATGTATAAACAGACTTTCAATAGAGTTATAAAAGAAGACTTCACAGGATATTTTGAAAAATAATCACTAAGTAGTATAGGGGATAGCTAAGTGTGAGACTTGGAGTCAGAAAGACTCCTCTTGATTTCAAATCTATCTTCAGATACTTACTAGCTATGTAACCTTCGGAAAGTCAATTAAATCTGTTTGCCCTACTTTTTTTATTTGTAAGATGAGCTGGAAATGGCAAATTACTTAATCATCTTCTCAAAAAAAAAAAAAACCTGGAATGGAGTCACAAAGAAACTGATAAGCCTGAAAACAAAATTTAGCTTCAAAATGCACTTTACAATGATCATTGATCTGATGATCTTAATGAGATGTTCATTATGTCTCTCTTTCTGTTATATTCCTCCTCCTCCTCCTCCTCCTCCTCTTTTCTCCTCCTATTCCTCTTCCTCCTGCTACTTCTTTCTTCTCTTTCTCCTTCTTCTTCTTCTCTGTCTCTGTCTGTCTGTCTCTCTGTTTCTCTGTCTGTCTCTGTCTGTCTGTCTGTCTTTTTCTCTTCCTCATGTTTTCTTTCTCTTAAAAATAGATTATCCTATTTCCCAAGCGGGATGGGGAGCACCTATTCTCAGATCCTATTCCATTGCTGATCAGCATGGATGTTTCACTGCTCCATTTCTTAGTTGGGCTTATTTGCTCCATTTTAGAAATTTGCTTCCAATTCCCCTTTCTCCATTCAAGGGTTCATGGAAAAAAACTGGAAAAAAAGAAAGCAACTTTAGGAGCTCTTAGTCCTATCCCAAGTTAGTAGCATTGACTATTTGGATGAGATTGATTTCCTATTAGTTTCCTATTAGTAAATTTCAAGCTTTAGATAGCAAGAACTGTCCGCAGCCCAATCATCTATCACAGCGTTTGACACATTCTAGCACTTAGTAAAAGTTTGTTAAATTGAAACAAATGCTTATCCATTTGCTTATTCAAATAATTTGCCATTTTAATTTTTGCTCAGATAAATTTTTGTCATCTTTTTTTTTTTTTTTGCTCATAACCAGTAATGTTAAGAAAGCTTTGAGGTTCAATGTTCCCATTTGTAAGCACTGAATTTTCAAGGAAAGGTTTTTTGGGAAATAGGTTTCCCATCTCTAGAACATGTTCTGCGCTGACAACTATGAAAATCTAGTATATTAGATTTCTGAACACAGAGACAAAACTACCTATTGCCTGAACAACTTGAAAGGTCTGTGAGATTGAATATAAATGAGTTTTCAACTAGTTCAAGGTATTTTTTTTCATCCTTCTCAAAAAATATTATCTTGAGAGTTTTTATATTACTATCATCTATTTTTAGGACTCCACAACCTCCCAGAAACTTGAAACTTACTATAATCCCCAGAATCCAATGCAAGAGGCATCTTTCTCTAATATGAGAGTAAAGACATCTTACATTCTATATACTACAGAATATGAACAACACTAAGCCTGGGTTTATTATTGTTACCTTGCTTTTGAGCAATAATGGATGAAAATACAAAATATTCTTGTTCATTCCTTAGTTTAATGAGGCAAGATTATTCTTATATGTATAACTTCTTTAAAAGAAGAAATTGATATAGCATTAAGGGTTTCTATACTCTCTCCTCAAGGATAATTTTTAAAGAAAATGAATCAAAATGATACTCTTACAGCTATATTTAAAATTGAGCCATTGTGATTTTCTTATTAAATTAGAATCACTTTATTGTCATTTTGTTTCACTTATTGAAATGTTTTAAGCCACTCAGATAATTAAATGAATCCTTTATCATCTGATAACAATTTTGCATGAAATTTCAGTGTATAAAATCCATTTTTCACTGAAATGAAATGAACAAAAGCATATGTTTTTCCCAGGAGTTTTGATCAAAGAAACTTTTATAGTATTATCTTGCTAAATTAGCAAAAATAACATTTTGAAAATATTTGAGGGAATTTGGTTAATTTGATTTTATTTTTCATTACATTAATTTTTATATCAGGAAAATAAATTGTTTTTGATTGATTAAAAGGAAATTATTGTTCTACAGTTGACAAAGATTACACATGTGAAAAGACAACAGCATATATTAATCTGGTAATGGATTATTTTGAAATATAAGCTAAAATTATGGTCCCTGCCTCTGGAATTTTATTTTGTATAGAAATTCAGTATTGTTAAGTCACTGCAATTGTGCCTGATACTTTGTGCCTGATACTTTGATATTTTGAAAGTTTTTTCTTAGCAAAGACACTAGAGTACTTTGCTATTTCCTTCTTTAGCTCATTTTTACAGAGGATAAATAAGGTTAAATTACTTGCTGAAGTCATGCAACTAGAAAGGGACTAGAAATGATAATAATAATAATAAACTACCAAAATATCACAAATATATCTTTTAGATTAGGTTTAAAAAATCACCTTTAAATTTCCTGTATCTTGTATTTTATGAAAGAGGATGTTAATTAATGATGTCTTCATTGTCCTTATTAACTCTGATAAGTTTATGTTCCTATATTTGCTAACTGACTATTCTGAGTTCTATTGAGCAGTAAATGGAGAGACAATATTAGTACTAGGAATATCTCGGGTTAAAGTATAACTTTAAGACAAATATAGATTTGCAACCCTGTATATGTAAATCCAAATATATATTTGTAGCCTGTCTACTCAGTTAAATCAACTAAAATGAGGATAATAATAGTGCCTACCAGACCTGTCAAGAGGATCAAAAGAGAAAAAAAATTGTAAAGTACTCAGTTTAGTGCCTAGAATCCAGTAGGCCCTTAAAATTTTTTTGTTACCTTCTCCTTTCCCCTTCAGAAGAAATATAAAAATGAATTCGAGTTGTTATTTATTTGTTCTATTGCTAGAGGTATGAAGAAACTTTAGTATTTACTGAGGAAAAATTTGTTTGCTAAAGTAATCTATTAAAGAGGCAATATATTTTAGAAAATGTAGAGCTGACCTAGGACACAAGGAGCACCAGGTTCAAAACCTGCCTCTGAAATATAGAGGTTAAATGACCCTGAGCAAGGAATCAGTGTGCTAGAGAACTTTCTAATCTAAAATTTTAAGAGAAGATACTAACCAGCAATGGTGCTGGAGTTTTCTCATTGCAAATTTTCTTATATTAATGATATTTCAAGAATTGGTCCCATCTTATCCTTTTAAAAGTCATACTCTAAGTATTCTTTCTCTTCTCATCAAAATATTAGCCCCTTTTATTGCTTTATGTTTGTAGACAATTAGATTCACCTTCTCTTGGTATGATATATTACTTTTTTTGTGAAATGCTCTACATTCCCTCTGCCAGAGGCAAAATAATAAGCTAGTAAGAGCACTTACTTTTATATCATCACAAGATGTACAATCTTTTACTGCCCTCTCCATGAAAATTTCCTATTTGCTCTTCCTCTTCAAAGTGCTTATAACATAGTGTCCTCTCCTATCCTGAAGATGTTTACCCTTGGTAAACCACACTTTTCTCTTTTCCTTCAAAAAAAAAAAAAAAAAAAACTAGGAGAGAACTTAGTGAGTGATGATCATTTCAAGCTCAAAATAGAAGAATTGAATGAAATGCAGATAATTTTTTTCTTACATAAGTAGTTGCCTTTCAACAGAAAAATGACTAGAAATGTGTTAACATATTCAAGATCTTTCATTTATTGATGATAGTATTTTATTTTTGAGAATAAAATTTGAAAAGAAAAAAGTAACATTTGAAAGAGATGATTAATTTTGAGAGATGTATTAATAAAATAGGTGTTATTGGATAAGAACATTTACTTCCTGATATACAATGAACTATTATTTATCTGAGGGGATCAAAGGCATTACACATACAGTTAAGAAAATGACCAAATGACCTTGGGTAAGCCCACATCCTTTTAATCAATGCAATACAACAAGATATACAATATGTAAAATAAAGTGGAGAAATCAATTTCTCATGACAATGTGACATAAAAAATCAGCAGAAATGCCAAATAAATAGAAAATATCTCATAAATGAAAAAAAAAAATCACCAGGACTAGAATAATCCAATTAGATGTCTCCAGAAAGGAATGGGGTAAGGGGAAGAGGAGAAAGTTTTTAAAAATTCTAAATCTAGAACTGATTACGAAATCTTCAATAAACCCCTCAATTTAGAAGGAAATGAATTTTTTAAATGAACATAGAGTACAATTAAAAATTGCATAGATCTCAACTAGAGAATTGAAGGTTTGGAATAAAATGGAAACAATTTTATTGAATCAGTGGGCACTGAAAAAAAAAGAGAGATGACAGGGACATGACGCAAAAAAATAGAGTGGTACAACAAGAAACATTAGATCAAAATCAAAATATATAAAAAATTTGAGAATGATGCAAAAAAGTCAGGCAATTTGAGTCTGAAGATAAATGAAGATTCCATAATTTTTGGTCTTCCAGAAAGGCAAAATCAACTAAAAAATCTGAACATCATAGTTAAACAATATTTTGATGAAAATGTCTCAGTAGTATTGGAAATAGAGTTCAAATATCAAAAAATTCATAAGACAGAAAAAGAAAGAAATTTGATGTTTAAATCACACAGACATATTTAGAAATTCTAGAGTTTTTACCAAAAAAATCATAAGCATTTTGGAGAAGAACTTTCAGATATAAAGTGGAAAATTACAAAACATCTAAGACTATTCATTAAACATGAAAAATGAAAGAGAACAGTTGGAACATGATTTTTCAAAGCAAAGGAAATTGGTTTGCCTCCCAAAATAACATCCTGCAAAGCTGAATATAATCCATAACTAAAACAAATGGATCTTCAGGAGCAATGAGAAATATGAATCATTCATACCAAGAGTTCATAGGAGTGAACATACTATTTGATATGCAAATTTATATCAAACAAAATAATCCTTAGGAAAGGTAAATAAGCATATAAAGCACCAAGCTTACATTTTCAAACTCAATGTTAACATGTGTCAAGGAAGAAGCAAAGCCAGTGTCTTTTACAAGTTTTTTTCTTGTCTGAGGGTCATTGAGAGAACAAACATGGAACATGTATTATAGACAAAGATCATGAAGGGAAATCTGATAGACGTAGGGAAAGAAATCATTAAAAAATAACTTTTAAAAAATCAGACAATGAGGACAGAAGGGAGATCTAATTTTAGTTGTACTAAGCAATAGGAACAATGTTTTTGTCTGAATTGAATGTATATATCAGAGTCTTGCTAGTATAATCAAAGAGAATTAAAACTGGAAAGTAAGGAGATAGTTTCTTACTTAACATATGAATCAAATACAATAAAATATCCATAATATATGAAACAGAAAAGCAGTAAAGATAGATACAATTTCACAGGAGATTAAAGAAAGAATTCAGTGCTAAAGCCTATAGCTTTTGAGATTTATATAAACATATTCAAGCAAAGATTTCAATGTAAGGAAGGTAGTTTTATCTCATAACAGTCACTGAAAAGTGGTGTTGTGAAATTAATGATAGTGATAGACTCTGTAATGGTATGACAAATTCAAGTGGAGCAAGGTGGTAGAGCTTGTATATATAGCAAGAACACAGAATTATAAATTTAGAATGGAAAAGATCTTTAAAGTCATTTAGTTTACCATTTTCATTTTGTCAATCAGGAATTTGAGGCTCCAGAATGTGAATTCACTTCCCTAAGATGACTTGGGTAGTAAAATGAAGAAGTTATAAAAGATCAATCTGGTCCTCTGAAAAATCCAATGATCTCTTTATTTTAGCACTTTGTCTTCTCATGACAGAAGATTTTATGGACAAAATATGAAGTATAGTGAACATATGGCTAAATATCAATGGAGGAATAACCATATATTATTATCAGAGGCTATTGCATACTACTTCACAAAAGAAGAAGTAAATTATGATCACAAGTCTAACATGGAAACTTGATTTATTACTGTCAGGAAACCTCCTGCATTTCCCTGCCAGCCCAAACTATAACAATTATTTATTTATTTGACATAATAATAATTTCATTCTTTTAAAGGTGGAGGAAACAAAAAGTGAAAATGTTCATCTGGACCAATTCCTCATCAATAAAGGGAATTAAGAGTTTTTGGTCACATGAACAATGTGATAGAAAACTTTAATCCCCACCAACTCAACTAATCCTACCCAATTCTGGGGAAAAAAAGTGAGGCTAATGCAATGGAGTATAAAATACAAAGTACAAATGTAATGTAAAATAGCTGAATTTGCTGGAATAGAAAACAAGTCTAACATGGAAATTATTTTTTAAAACAACATGATGAAGGAAAAATAATAATAGTTCCTCAGAAACCCATCCACATTGCCTCCATGCTAGAACAATATTCAAAGGAAAAAGAGGGTATAGTTTGTATATACCTACCTAGAACCTATCCCAAAGTCCCTTCTTACTACAAAGATTCTGACAGCATACTCCACTTCTTGCCTGTCTCCCACTTAATTACAATAAGCAGAAGATATTCATTCTACACAATTTCTCTTCAGAAGTGGAAAAAGGGTACCAAAAGAGGGGGAGTGAATTATACTTTCTGTCTAGAATAGTCCCTAAGTCAGAGAATTAGGCTTCAGATACTCTTCCCAAAACAGTTATCCTTCAAAACTGGTAGAAGGCAATTCAATTAATTCAAGGAAGAAAAACATGTGAATCAAGTGCTAAACAGAGTAGGAGACAAGTTTGAACAGATCCAGTGGGTCCAAAGGAAAGGGAAGTGAAATTTTCAATGAAAAAAGCATGTGTAAAATAAAAGCATGCGTTATTTCTGGAAAATTTTAATAAAACAAAATAAGACAAACTGACATGCAGAGTATTTAACTTACAAAGACACCAAAAGAAATATAAGAAAAATAAAGAAATACAACTATAAAAGATGAAAAATAAAATAAATTACCCTATATTTAAAGAATCTTTTTTTATAAAAATTTAAGAAAAACAAAATTAAACTACAAACTTAAAAAAAAAAGAGAGACATAAATGATATATAGATGGAAATAAAAAGATATGTATATGTAAAGATAGATACATAGATATTTTCAGTTATATAGGGGGATAAAGATGAAAACAG
Source organism: Antechinus flavipes (assembly GCF_016432865.1). NCBI lineage: Eukaryota > Metazoa > Chordata > Mammalia > Dasyuromorphia > Dasyuridae > Antechinus > Antechinus flavipes. The sequence goes on along the minus strand of NC_067401.1, from coordinate 294,475,135 downwards.
ATTTTAAGAAGTGATAATGGAGGGACAGTTTTGAAATTTCATAGACTCAATCTCATATTTGCATATGCCTTAATCTATTTTGTAGGCCAAAATTGTAGTACAGAACAGTAACTAAATGTGGTGGTGGGGGGCGGGGGGAGAAGTGAATGACAAAAGGGAAAGTATCATGTACCGGAATCAAGTCCATGCATGAATAATGAAGGGCATATACTTCAAATAGTCATTTAACAAGAGAAGTGGTAAAAAGGAATGGTTAAAATAGGAAGAATAAAATGGAAGTTTTTCAACCCTTTAAGAGGAGAGAGTTCTACAGAAAAGTACTTTCATTGAGGAACAATTATGTCCCTTTACTGTAAGCTTACAGTGGTTTTAATCTGTGGAGAATTTGAACATAGAGAGACCATTTCTACATAAAGATTTTTGTTCTTTTAGGGAAAACACCCTGTTTCTGAAGAGCAGAAACCTAAATTCCTGAGTACAATTGGAAACCAGACTTGTACTTGTATATGGGATAGCAGAAATGAAAATGAATAGCATATGTGATAAGAATGATCTTAGGGAGGATAGATGATAAAAATGAACTACACAATTTGATATTAGGTAATTTCTCTAAAAATTACTTTTTTATTCTCATTTTTCTTTCATTAATTTTTAATTCTAAGAGTGAGGCACAAAGAAAAAAAAGTAGAGATGACACACTATATATTAATGCAATAATACAGAAATCAGATGGAAGGGAGATCTCAAACACTGAAACTAAGAAACTTTAATTTGATAAGGATCAGAAAGATATTAAGGTAATAAATTATGATATTGACAATAAATCAAAAAATAAAAGTTCAGATTAGAGTAGAGAAATAATGAATGAGAAAAGAATATTTTAAAAAGTAATACAGAAAAAGAACTGTATGAAAGATGGGTATTTGTGGAAGGTATGTAGCAACTATGATAAATTATTTGAAGGAAAATGAACTTTAAATTCCTCATTCTTGTTCTTAATTTTTTTCTTTTTATTTCTCAAGTAATTATTTTCTTATTTTTTATCAAGTACATGTAAATACAAATTTTAAACATTCATTTTGTAAAAGAAAAAAATGAGTGCTAAATTCTCTCCCTTCATTCCCTCTTTCTTTTCTCCTAAGAAAGCAAGCAATTCAAAATCACACTTTCTAGCTGTGTGACTCTGAGCAAGTCATTTAACTCCAATTGCCTTGACAAAAAAAAAAAAAGACAAGCAATTGTATATAGATTATACACATAAAGTTATACAAAACATTTTTGCATTAACAACATTGCAAAAAAAAAAGTCTTAAAAATAAGAAAATTTAAAAGCATGCTTCAATCTGCATTCAGATTCCATCAATTCTTTCTTGAAAGGTAGATAGCTTTTTTGAAGATAAATTCTTCAAAATTGTCTTAGATCATCATATTGCTGAAAAGAGCTAAGTCATTTGCGGGTGATCATTCTGTGTACAATGTTCTCCTGGTTTTGCTCATTCATGTTGTTTATGTTCATGCAAAACTTGATGTAATGGGCTGAGGCTTGAGTTGATGCACTAAGGTCCCAAGCACATGAGGCTAAATAGTAATTGGACCATACTCTATTAATATGTAAGCTTGGAGAAAGAATGGCCCCCACCCACTCTTTGTGCAAGTCCTGATGTGTTGTATAAGAAATGACGATTTTGGTGGGTGGAGGCAGGGGAGTGGAAAGGGAAGGGGAAGGAGAGACTTTTGGGATGGCTTTTCTGTTTGTTTTCTCTTCTTCTTTTTGCTGAGGCAGTTGGGGTTAAGTGACTTGCCCATGGTCACACAACCAGGAATTGTTAAGTGTCTGAGGCTGGATTTGAACTCAGGTCCTCTTGACTTCAAGACTAGTGCTCTATCCACTGAGCCAAAGCCGTCGCAATAGCAATCCCAAAAGTCTCTCCTTCCCTTCCCCTTTCCACTCCCCTGCCTCCACCCACCAAAATCGTCATTTCCTATACAACACATCACAACTTGCACAAAGAGTGGGTGGGGGCCATTCTTTCTCCAAGCTTACATATTAATAGAGTATGGTCCAATTACTATTTAGCCTCATGTGCTTGGGACCTCAGTGCATCAACTGAAGCCTCAGCCCATTACATCTTGACAGTTGTTTTTTTTTTTTTTTTCCTAAAAGAATCCTGATCACCATTTCTAACAGTATAATAGTACTCAATCACAATCATATATCATATCTTATTCATCCATTCTCCAATGGATGAACAATTCCTTCACTTTCCCATTTTTGGCCATCACAAAAAGTGCTGCTAAATATTACTTTTTATATAAAGTTCCTTTTCCTTTTCCTTTGATTTCTTTGCGGTATAAACCTAGTATAGGTGTTGCTGGATCAAAATATACACAGTTTTAAACCCTCTTGAACATAGTTCCAAATTACTCTTCAGAATGGTTGGATCAGTTCACAGTTCTATCAACAGTGTGTTAATGTCTCATTTTTCCCACATCCCCTCTAATAGTTATAATTATCCCTTTCTGTCATGCTAGCCAATTTGGTGTTGGGTGGTAAGTTATTTTAATTTTCTTTAAATTTCCAGCAGATGTTTTGGAAGAACTTCAGGAAAGATCTGTTTCAATCAGCTTGGGGAAGGGGAGTTGGAGGGGTGTAAAGCTCTTTTAAACCAGTCTGCAGATTGAGTGAGCTGGTAGTTCAGAAACAAAACATTGGTGAGGAAGGAAAAAAGTAAAGGAAGAAGAAAACTTTAACTTGGGGAAGACAAGATGGTGGGAAATACAATATTAGTAACTTTAACTGTGAATATGAATGGGATGAACTTTCCCATAAAATGCAAGTGTATAGCTGACTGGTTTAAAAACCAGAATCCAAAAATATTTACAAGATATACATTTAAAGCAGAGTGAGAGTAAAGGTAAAAGGCTGGAGCAGAATCTATTATGATTCTGCTGAAGTTAAAAAAAAAAAAAAAGCAGAGGTAGCAATCCTGATCTCAGGTCAAGGAAAAGCAAAAAAATAGAACTAATTTAAAGAGATAAGGAAGAAAAATACATATTGATATAGGGTATCATAGACAATAAAATAATGTCAGTACTAAACACATATGCATCATGTAGTATAGCATCCAAATTCCTAGAGGAGAAATTAAGAGAGCTGCAAGAAGAAATAAACTGGAAAGAGGATCTTAATACAATTGAAAATAGGCAGACTGTTGAACTAATAAACAAAATTGAGTTGATTTTATGAAAAAAAAACAATAAAACAGATAAACCCTTAGTTAATCTGATTTGAAAAAAAAAAAGAAAGAAGAAAAATAAATTGTTGGTATCAAAAAATGAAAAGAGTGAATTTTCCATCAAAAAAAGAAGAAATTAATGTAATAATTAGGAACTATTTTGCCCAACTGTATTCCAATAAATGTGATAATCTAAGTGAAATAGATGAATACTTAAAAATATATAGATTGTTCAGATTAAAAGAGGAAGAAATAAATTAATTAAAAAGTCTCATTTTAGAAAAAGAAATTGAATAAATTATTAATCCACTCCTTAAGAAAAAAATATCCAGAGCCAGATGGATTTACAAGCGAATTTTACCAAATATTTAAATTATTATTAATTCCAATACTTTGCAAATTATTTATAAGAAAAGGAGTCCCACCAAATTATTTTTATGACACAGATATAGTGCTGATATATAAACCATGTAGAGTCAAAACAGAGAAAGAAAATTATAGACCAATTTTCCTAATGAATATTTATTTGCTAATATTTGTTGGTTAATTTGTATTTCTTTAAGCAATAGTGAGTTTGAGCATTTTTATAGGGCTAGAAATGGTATTAATTTCTTCATCTGAAAATTGCTCATATCCTTTGATCACTTGTTAATTAGGGAAAGACTTCTTCTAAATTTGAATCAGCTTTGAATTTGAAGCATTCCCAGGAAGAATTGGGGTGAAATAAGATTGCCCATTATTACCATTCTTATTCAATATTGTATTAGAAATGTTAGCTTTCACAATAAAAGAAGAAAAAGAAATTAGAAGAATTAAAGTAGGTAATGGGAAAACAAAATGATCAATCTTTGTAAATGAGATGATAGCATATTTAGAGAGTAGCAGAGAATCAATTAAAAAAACCACTAGAAACAATTCACAACTTTAGCAAAATTACAAGATAACAAAATAAATCCACACAAATTATCAGCCTTACTTTATATTACCAACAATGTTCAGTCACAAAAGATACAAATAAAATTTCTATTTAAAGTAACTGTAGATTATATAAAGTATTTGGGAATCTACCTGTCAAGACTAAAGTAGGAACAATATGAACACAATTACAAACATCTTTTCACACAAATAATGTGAAATCTAAACAATTGGGTGTTCACGGGTAGGCTAATATAATATATATGATATATATAATAAAAATGAAAATTCTACCTAAATTAATCTACTTATTCAGCACCATATCATCAAAATGCTGAGGAAATACTTTACTGAGTCAAAAAATAATAATAACAAAGTTCATCTGGAAGAACAAAAGGTCAAGAATTACAAGGGAATTAATGGGAAAAAATGCAAATGAAGGTTACCTAGCTGTACCAGATCTAAAACTATATTATAAAGCAACAATTATCAAAACCATTTGGTTCTGGCTAAGAAATAAAGTGGTTGATTAGTGGAATAGGTTAGGTTCACTGACAATAGTCAATAACCACAGCAATGTAGTGTTTGATAAGCCCCAAAACCCCAGATTCTTGGATAACAGCTCACTGTTTGACAAAAAATTGATGGGAAAATTAGAAAATACTATGGCAGAAACTAAACACTGACCAACACCTAACATCCTAAACCAAGATAAAACAGAAGGGAGTAGAGCTAAGAGTACATAATACACAGGAACAACAAGATTATACAATGATCAACTGTTTGGACTTTGCTCTTTTCAACAATGCAGCATCAGGCCAATTTCAATAGACTTGTGATAGGGAGAATTATCTACATAAAAAAAAAAAGGATTTGGGGGACTGAATATGGATTACTACATAGTATTTTCTCTTTTTGTGGTTTGCTTGCTTTTTGTTTTCCTTCTCATTTTTTTTCATTAGAAATGAGGACATATGTGTAGAAGAATTGTACATGTTTAACATTTTGGATTGCTTGCTATCTAAGGAAAGGGGTAGCAGGAAGGGAGAAAAAAAATTGAGACACAAGATTTTGTATGAGTGCATATCTTATATTTTGATAATAAAAAGGTACTATTTAAAAATGATTATAAATCTCAAAAAAAGAATAGTAGTGATAATAGGCATCGTTATTTCACCTCAAGTTTATTGGGAAGGTGTCTAGCTTATTCTTGTTACAGATAATGTTTGCTGATGGTTTTGATATATTTATCCTTTTAAAGAAAACTTTGTTTATTCCTGTGCTTTCTGATTTTTTTTAATGAATGACTATTCTATTTTGCCAAAAGTTTTTTATCTATTGAGAATATCATATATATGTATGTATGTATATATATATGATATTCTCTATGTATATAGAAATATATATATATTTCTATTGGTTTTGTTACTGATATGATTTTCCTGATATTGAGCCAATTCTGCATTCATGATACAAATTCTATATGGTTATTTTTTTAAAAAATAAATTGTTATTGTCTCCTTATTAGTATATTATTTAATATTTTTTAAAAATCAGTATTCATTAGGAAATTGGTCTATAGTTTTCTTTCTGTATTTTGTTCTCCCAGATATAATATTAGCAACGTATTTTTGTCATAAAAGGAATTTGATAGGATTTCTTCTTTGACCGTTTTCCCAAATATTTATGTAGTACTGAAATTTATTTTTTTAAAAAAATATATATAAAACATACTTATTAATTCTTTGATCCTGGGCTTTTTTTCTTGGTGAGTTCAGTAATAGATTGTTCAATTTATTTTTCTAATATTGCATTATTTAAATATAGAATTGCATTACAAAACTATCATTTGACCATTTATGTCTTGGAACATATCTTGTATTCTAATAAATCTTGATTCAGTTTATTTATATATTTAAGAAATTAAATTTTTATCAGAAATGCTTGCTGCATAAATGCCCCCTTGCAGTTTTCTAGTTTCCATCTAGTTTTGATGGCATTGGTTGTGTTTGTATAAAAAATGGTATTTCTTTTTAAAATTTTTATGTAATTAAAATTTTCCATTTTACATTTTCAAAATGCTCTTTATATTTTGTTTGTTCCTAAATTCTTTCCTTTGCTATTGATATGATAGATAAACTATTTCTTGCGCTCTTAATTTGTTTATAGTATCACCATTTATGTCTAAATCATACCCATTTTGACCTTATTCTGTTATACGGTGTGGAATATTGGTCTATACTTAACTGTCTTCCATACTCTTTTCCACTTTTCAAGCTGTTTTTTTGTTAAGTAATGAATTACTGTGCCCAAAATTTCCATCTTTGAATTTATCAAATACTAGATTACTATAGCCATGTATTACTACATCTTATATTCCAATGATCCAGTACTTTATTTCATGGATACAAACAAAGTGTATTGAGGATTGTTGCTTTATAATACAGTTTGCAATCTGGTATAATTATTTCCTTCTTATTAAAAAAAAAAGATTCCCTTGATTTTTATGTTTTATGTATTTTTTTTTTCATTTAACTCTATCACTTAATTTTTGGTAATCTGATAAGTATGGCACTAAAAGTGTAGAATAGTTTAATTAGAATTGCCATTTTTGTTTTATTGGCTCAACTTCCCTATGTATAATTAATATTTCTTTCAATTGTTTAGATAAATTAATTGTCGTGTTCCATAAATGCTAATTTAAAAGCAAAAAGTAAATACCTTGTCAACATTTCTTTAAAAAAGCAATGTATTCATTATACCCAAAATATAGAGAGATAAACTAGATAGCAGAATTTCAGAGTAGAGAACCAAAGTATTCTCTCCAAAAATTTAAATGAAAATAATAGCAAAGAAAAAACAGTGCTATAATTAAAAATTATTCAAAATATCACAATTATTTATCATATCAAAATTATTTTGAAACCAAATATGTAACAATATTTAAACTTTAGGAAACATAACAATTATACACATAACAAAAATAGTCAATTAACATTTATCATGCTATACATTGCTAAGTAGTGCAAGGAAGAAATGAAAAAATGTGACCTTTAAATATATCACATTTGAATTTAGGAGACATCTTGCAAAAAAAAAATGTACATATAAGCTTTAAACCAGATAGAAGTAAATGTAGATGTAATAGAAATAAAATACATGGTAAAAAGTGTACTAAGTCAAATTTGGACAATATTGTAAAAGATACACAGTAATTCACTTCTGGTGGTACTACAAACATGTTTGATGGTTCAAAACACAATGGAATTATGGAAGAATATTGTTAAATTTTTCATAGTTGTTGATTTATGACTGATTTTATTTTCCTCATAGAAATCATCTCCAGAAAGTTGCTATACATAAGAACATAATAGCAGCACTATTTGCTTCTATTAATAAGCCATAAGTTCCCATATAACTTTTGATATTCATATTACACTATTGAGTAATATTAGATGTTAGACAAGAAAAACAAAGTAATGTATTTGCAATTTAATAGCCAGTTTTAATGCTGGTTTTGTTGATTACTATTTCTGACTCTAATTTTGAGACCCATCACTGAACCTCGTTAATAATATTGAAATTGGTTCTAAGATCATAAATGGAAGTAACAGCTTATTCAAATTAATATGAGCCTAATTCTATGGTTATAGCTATCTAGATCTTAAATTTCCTCTAACATCTTTTTTTTACCTTTTTCAATATGAAGATTTTTTTGATGCAGAAAAGAAATGCAAATAATAATAAAATTATTTTGATTTTTCATTGTTGTGTGTAAATGTTAAATTATCTTATGTAACCTGAACCTAAAAGAGCACATCATTAAAAAATAAAATAGGGCAGAATACAGGTACTAACCTTTTGCAATCATGGCTACTGGGCAAATTCTTAATCAAATAAAAAATAGAGAATAAGACACAAATAATATTAATTATTTCAATTACATTAATTTGAAAACATTTTAAATACAAAATAAGTCTAGCTAGAATAAGAAGAAAAATTGTTTGGATGAGGAAGGAGAAGGAAATATCAAACAAAACCAAGTGAAATAAATACTTTGCCCTGTAAAGCTTGAAAAGAAAACAGCTTTTTTTCCCCAAAAACAGTACAATCTTGTTTTCAACAATCATAACTTTCTCAGATCTCCTAGTTTGTTTAATTGAGTGAGTGCATTTACTAAACAAGGAAATAATGATAGATTTGAGATTCCCATTAGTAAATTCAGTTTCATTCCATGGTCACAAATAGCACATTTGGTTCTGACCAGCAATCTTGTAGGTAGCTACCTTTCACCACTAAGAGGATTGAGTGAAAAAAAAAAAGATTTGATTTGATGAAAACCTATCCCCACATACCGTGATTATGGGTTAGTATCATCATCTTTGTATGGAAAGGACAAAACCAGAGTGATCACAAAGCATTGTTGTTTTGATTCCCTCATCCTCCTACCTTGCAAAATGCTTTTCTCCTCTTTGAAATAATGAAACTAAATACTGCTTACTGGTTAAAAGACTATTAAGTGATTTTGGATAACACATTATTTGTCTTTTTTTGAGTACTAAACTATTACACCAGGAATGAAAATATGTGTGTAAAGTATATTTTAACTTCAAATGAAAAGTAAAATATGTGTTTACTCTTACACTAATAGAGCTGGCATTTGAAATATATATGGAAGGTAACAGTTGAATTTTACTTTTATCAAGAGAGAGATTTCCAAGATACCATCTGCTTACTAATACTACCTAACAAAATTAATATTGCCATTTTCTTTGGTAATTATCAAGTGATGTTACTCCATGGAAAAGCAACACTTTCTCATCTTCCATATTCCTTCTGAAAATAGAGAAACAATTTTATGTAATGGAGAGCTATCACACAAAAGAACTGTGATTTTCATTTTCAAATCAACTCTTTTCTTCTAAAAAGGAAGGCATCAAATTCCATTCTACATTACACTGACTGCATTAGGGTATGGTTGGTTACTCACTTATTCAAAACTGCAGGTTTATGCCACATGAAACCAACCTACAGGTAGGATTTTTCAAGATTTATAGAGGCAATACAATAGTTCAGGAGTTGTTTTCCTTTGAGATTATCACAAGCATTAGGGAATGGAGAAATCAGATCATAGGATTTAAAAATTAAAACCCAGAATGAAAAATACCTCAAATTAAAAACAAGGAGCTTTGTTGATTATTTTTCTCTAAAATTTCTGTGAAAAGAAAAGAACTGTAGTAACCCTTCAACAACAGTCAGGCAAAAACAGAAGTTTTTATTTTAAAAAATGCAATCAAACATGTTTCTGACATATAACTTTCTGAATGTTTTTGTAGCAGTTTCTCCCTATTTGGGAGAAAATGAAGGAAAAAACAGATGATGATCCCATTTTACAAAGAATGTGTCAAGAAATCTTGAAAATCATACTTCAAAACCTTACCTATGCTTACTTACAAACAGTTACTAGATTAGATAGTAGTTAATGTGAGAGGAATACTGAATTATTTGGAGACATTTTTATAAGGGAAAAGCTGAGAAGTGGGTAAAAAAAAGTTATGACAAGATCATTTCTACTTTCAGATACTTTATATTGTGATTTATAAATGTCTCTAACATATCTTTCATATTTGAAGTAAACTAAAAAGAAAACACAATGTCTCAGCAGATTCAAAATGTTTAGATTATTTTAAACCAGGCTATTCTGAATTATAAAGAACAGGCTTAGATTTTTTTTTGCCTTCTTCTGCCCCCAAACTTGTTTGTTTCTGGGGAAATTTCTGGGAAAAGACATTGTGCTCATCTCAAAATTTTCCTCCGATTGGCAGGGATGATAGTTTACTTTTTCTTTCTTTCTTTTTTTGTTTCATTGGTCCTGAAATTGTTTTGGTTCTGCTTTTCCCCTTTTTATTTATAAATGAAACTAGTATCCAGATTGAATTGATATAATACATTTATAGGTTTACACATCCTAAAAATTTAGCAGGAGCCTCTGCCCCCACAATCAAACTGAGATTTCATTGTACACTTCAATAGGATGAAGGGAAAATTTTGGATAGGAAGGAGGTGGTTAGTTCATCCTCAGATGTTGACGTCAATTCCAGACAGCTTGTAAAAAATACTGCAATCTTAGAAGCCTTTCAGCTTTGTTTCATCTGGCATTATCATTCCTGGAACTCTAGTTCTCTATGTAAATGATCTCTGAATATTTTATTGTTAATCATTTTATCCTTGAAAACTAAAATCCTAAGAAGTATTTTTTTCACTTTTATTCTCTCCCCCAAAATATCAAGTTACCTTTTTCTGGGAATTATTTTGACTATATAGTACTCAGGAATCTCTAAGTGCTCTGATAAACTTTGATGAAAGGCATTTTATAAATTCAAATTATTTTCATATCCTATTATAGCATTAAGGCAATATGGACCATTTCATGAACAAAGTATATAGTAATTTCTGCACATAGTTACTGAGCATTATTTACACCTAAACAGGTTTTCAATGGGTAATTTTACTTCTTTTCTAGTGTGAAGTAATGATGAGGAAGTTTCATTTTGAGAACATTTCCAGATGCTCCTAAGAAGAAAGAGACAAAGCCACATCACTGTTGGCAACAAAAGTGGCCATCAAGTTCATCAAACTGTCACTGTCATTGTGGTGAAATTTTTCTAAATGACAAGATTGGAGATTTCTACAATATTTGCATGCCTGTAGAATCTAAAATAGAGACCAGTGTGATCAGCTCAGAAATCCCCATACCACAATTGAAAACTAACAAACTGTATTTGGAGAAAACAGAAGATCCAAATTTGAGTGGAAAAGAAAAACAATAACTGCATAAATTTTTCAGTAGGAAAACATAGAGGAGCTCAAAAAGAGTTTTCTTAAAGTCTTGGAGGAGTAAAAACTTGAGAAATACAGCAATATTTATGATAATGCCAAATGAATTGTTTTGCAAATCTGGGAGATGGGGAAAGGAGGAAAATTCTTATAACGGCCTCCAAAGAGTAGTGAATGTGGATTAAGTTGGTATTAACATGAGGAAATATCCACTCAGGCTTGAAAAATGACTTCTTTGCTATCCTTAACAATTATGCAATACAGCATCAATTTGTAGCTTGTTTGCATTATACATATCTTATATTCTAATAGTTATTGTTATGATCTGAAATGTAAAATACTGAAACTGAGATTATTCATTACCACTTTTGCAAAAAGGAGTTTTTGCGAGGCTCTTAGGACATTTAAAATGTATTATTTTCTTTCCTAGAGTGTTTATAACAAATGTAAAAGATCTGGACACTGGTGAGGAAATGAGATCATTCTATCTGTGCAATATTTGAAAAAAAAAACAGAGAAAACAATCAAAGTCCAAAGTACAGTATATAAAACAAATATTTTTTCTTCAAGTCTTATAAAGAATTCTCAGTATTTTCAAAGTCATTGTTTTCTTTTGGTGTGAAAGGATAAAATGTTTGCAGCTCTTACTATGCACATGATTACATTCTCCAACCCAGTCTGTAATGGTATATTTAAATAATGTACTCTGCTGAACTATTAGGTATAGAAAGTGAGAAAGACATCAAGTAGTTTACTATACTCCCAGAATTGTAATGTCTGGGCTAGCTTTCTGGAGGTCCTTTGGACAGGCCTTCTTGTCAGCAGGATAGTCATCACCAGGATAGACAGGAATAGAGTCTAAAGTCTTCATTGTCTCCTTCACAGCCTTTGTCTATAACAGTCTAACCTAGTCTTGATCTTAGTGAAGGAGTGCAGGAGACAGGAGAGCCACCAGGAGGATGGTCAAAGATGGAATGTCTCATTTCCAGTTCTCTCAGCCTTTAAATACCCTATTACAATTATATCATTAAAGTATACTGAATATGTATGAACCAGAGAATCATTACATCACCATGCTAAGTACTAAGTATATGTATATTAAAGAACCATCATCCCATTAATTTCACTGAGTTAACACCTTGTTGTAAGTATCCTTGTTTCAAGTATACCTCTCCAGAGTTCAGGCCCTCTACACAGAATGTTTCTTGTTATTATTGTTGTTGTGGAGTTATTGGGGTTATTTTTTTGAGATCTCTAATATAGGATGATCCCACCCTTTTACTTCATTCACTATTAACAAGAAAGTGTTCTCAACCTGCTTTGTGCCTGGTCCCAGACAATCTTTTCTCCTCAGTGAAATTCTGGATAATGCTTTTTACCTTGATCAATCTGAAGAATTCCTAGCATTCAGCGGTAAGTAATTTCAAAATATAAAATATAAAATATAAAAGATGCCTACAATTCAGCTTTGCTCTCTTGAGAATTTGGGGCCAAGTTCTGAGCTGAAGGAGAAAATAAGTGCTATCCAATGGCAAATCTCAGTGGAAAAGGGTCTCACTCATTCTTTTTTTAAAAATATTTTTATTTAAATAAATTTCATTATAATTCTCCTTTCCTCCTTCCCTCCCTTGTATCTCTTGCTCACCCTCCCCCTCTCTTTCTCCCTCTCTCTCTTTTCTGCCATGACTCTCTCTCTCTCTTTTTCTCTCTCTTTTTTTCTCTCTCTTTTTTTCTCTCTCTCTCCTTTATGCCTTTCTTGAAAAGACAATTTGATAATGATTATCTGTGAAATCATACAAAATATTATTTCCATATTAGCCATGTTGCAGAGAAAACACACACACACACACACACACACACACACACACACACACCCCTCAAATAAAGAAAGTAGAAAAAATACACTTCCATCTACCTTCAGAGTTCATCACTTCTTCTGGAGGTGGATAGCACTTTTCAGCAAGGGTTCTTTGAAATTGTCTTGGATCAATGTGCTGATTACAGTAGGAAAGTCTTTCACAGTTATCATCCTTAATATATTGCTATCAATGTACACAATATTTTCCTGTTCATTTAACTTTTTTTGAGTTCATGTAAGTTTCCCAGGAATTTATTTTCAGAAATCTTCCTACTCACTATTTCTTTTTAAAATTTATTTATTTTTAATATACATTATTTTATGAATCACGTTGGGAGAGAAAAAGAGAAAATCCATAAGAAAGATAAAAACAAAAATAAGTGAACATAGCATGTGTTGATCTACATTAAGAGTCCTTAGTTCTTTTTCTGAATGCAGAAGGCATTTTCTGTCCAAAGCCTGTTGGGATTTTTTTTTGGATCACTGAACTATTAGAAGAACCAAGTTTTCATAGATCATTGCACATTCTTGCAATTGTAGTGTACAATGTATTCCTGGTTCTAGTGGGTTTGCTCAGCATCAGTACATGTAAATCTTTTCAGGCTTTTCTAAAATCAGCTTGTTCAACATTTTTTATAAAATAATATTCCATTATCTTCATATGCCACAACTTGTTCAGCCATTCCCCAACTGATGGGCATCTTCTCATTTTCCAATTGTTTGCTACCACAAAAAGAGGTGCTACAAATAATGTACATGTATGTTCTTTCCCCCTTTTTTATGATTTCCTTGGGAAGAAGACCTTTCCTTGGGAAGTAATAGCACTGCTAAATCAAAAGGTATGCACAGATTTATAGCCCTTTGGGCATAGTTCCAAATTGCTCTCCACAATGGTTAGATCATTTCACAACCTCACCAATAATGCATTAATGTCTCAGGTTTCCCATATCCCCTCTTACAATTATTATTATCCTTTCTAATTTGAGAAGTGTGGAGTGGTACCTGAGAAGTATTTCAATTTGCTTTTCTCTAAACAATAGTGAGTTAGAGTGTTGTTTCATATGATTATAGATGGTTTTGATTTCATTATCAGAAAATTGTCTATTCATAGTCATTTATCAATTTGGAAATGACTTGTTTTCTTATAAATTTACAAAGTTCTTTATGTATTTTAGCAATGAGACTTTTATTAGAAACATTGGCTCTAAAGATTTTTTCCCGGCTTTATACTTCCCTTTTAGTTTTGTTTCTGTTGATTTTCTTTGTGCAAAACCTTTTTAATTTAATGTAATCAAAGTTGTCTATTTTGCCTTTCATAATGATCTCTAGTTCTTCTTTGGTCATAAATTGCTCCCTTCTCCAAAGATTTGATAGGTAAATTATCCCTTGTTCTCTTAATTAGTTTATGGTATTATCCTTTATGTACAAATCATGATCCAATTTTGACCTTATTGTGGTATGGAATGTGAGATATAGGTCTATGCTGACTTTCTGACATGTTATTTTCCAGTTTTTCCAGAAAAATTTGTCAAATAGAGAATTTTTATTCCAGAAGCTTGAGTCTGAGAGTTCACCAAATATTAGACCAATTTAGGCAGAATTATCATCCTTTATTATATTAATTTGGCCTACCCATGAGCAGTTATTTTTTCCCAATTGTTTAGCTCTGACTGTGAGAAGTATTTTGTAATTGTATTCACATACTTCTTGACTTTGTCTTGGCAGGTAGACCCCCAAGTATTTTATTTTGTATACAGTTATTTTAAATTGGATTTCTCTTTCTATCTATTGCTATGGGGTTTGTCAGTGATATGTAGAAATGCTGATGATTAGTGTGGCTTTATTTTATATTCTGCCACATTGCTAAAGTTGTGAATTTTTTCCAATAGGGTTTTTGTATGAATTTCTAGAATTCTCTAAGTATATTATCATATTATCTGCAAAGAATTATAGTTTTATTTCCTCATTGCCTATTCTAATTCCTTTATTTATTTTTTATTTTCTTATTACTAAAGCTAACATTTTTAGTATAATGTTGAATAATAGTGGTGATAATGGGCCTCCTTGTTTCACCCCTGATCTTTTTAGGACTGTGTCTGGCTTCCTTTCATTATAAATAATACTTGCTGTTGGTTTTAGAAAAACAATGCTTACTACTTTAAGGAAAGCTCTCTTTAACCCTATGCTCTCTTGTGTTTTGTTTTGTTTTTAATCGGAATGGGTTTTTTGTTGAAAGCTTTTTCTGCATCTATTGAGATTATCATATGATTTCAACTGGTTTTTTAATTGATATGGTAGTTAGGGTAATAGTTTTCCTGATATTGAACCAGCTCTGCCATCTGGTATAAATCCCACTTGGTCATAGTGTATTATCTTGGTGGTGAGTTGCTGTAATCTCGTTACTAATAATTTATTTAAAATTGTGCATCAATATTCATTAGGGAACTGGACGGTAATTTTCCTTCTCTGTTTTGGCTATTCCTGGTTTATATATCAGTAACATATCTGCTTCATAGAAGGAACTTGACAGAACTTATTTAACTGTTTTTTTTTTCCAAATAGTTTACATAATATTCAAATTAATTGTTCTTTAAATATTTGGTAGAATTCACTTGTGAATCCATCTGGCTCTGAAAAAATTTTCTTATGGAATACATTATTGACTTTTTAAATTTATTTTTCAAAAAATAGTATTATTTAAGTAATTTATTACTTCTGATAATCTGTGTACTTTATTTTTTGTAAATATTCATCAATTTTGTTTAGATTGCCATACTTGCTGCCACACAGTTGGGCAAAATAGATCCTAATTATTACTGTAATTTATTTTTCATTGGTGGGATTGGAGCTCTTCATGTTGCCCAGCAGTTGGGGTATCCACAGATACCCACTCCTTCCCAAAGGATCTTAAGGGATCCTGCTTGTGAGAAAAAGCTAAGTCTACCCTTGCCCTCCAGAAGGAGACCCATCCTCCCACTGGGGAGGAGGGAAGAGACTTTGCTCCTCGGGTTCCTTCTCCTCAAGGCAGGGCACCCCACTGCCACCCAGGACTCTTTCATGCTTTTTTAATCTCTTAGATATGGAAATATTTTTTGAAACTGAAAATGCAGCTGGTAGAATTTCAATGGAAGTGTAATCCATGTAAAATATATTTTAGTTAATAATTTTGTAAAATGCACTTTTTTGTGTCTCCCCTCGTTTCCCAGATCTGTATTTCAGTGTTTATGTGTGGATTTATGTGTACCCCTTCAGAAACCCTTTTCATTTTGATGCTGATGATATGGGTTTTTTCTTTCCTTTTTCTAATCAAATAAACCAAAGGTTTATCTATTGTGGTGGTGTTTTTTTTTTTCATAAAACCAACACTTGGTTTTATTTATTACTTAGTTATCTTAGTTTCAATTTTATCAATCTCTCCTTTGAGTTACAGAATTTTTAATTCGGTATTTGATTGTGGGTTTTAATTTGTTCTTTTTTGAATATTTTTAGCTGCATGCCCAATTAATGCTTTGCAATTTGGAACTATGCTCAAAAAGCTATCAAGCTATCCAGTGTTTCTATTGGGCCAACATCTCAAAGAGATCTTGAAGGAAAAAAAGGGACCCACATGTGCAAAAATGTTTGTGGCAGCCCTTTTTAAAGTGGCAAGAAACTGGAAACTTAGTGGATACCCATTAGTTGGAGAATGGTTGAATAAGTTATAGTATAGGAATTTCATGGAATGCTATTGTTCTATAAGAAATGATCAACAAGTTAACTTCAGAGAGGCCTGGAGAGACTTACATAAACTGATGCTAAGTGAAATAAGCAACACCAGGAGATCATTGTACATGACACCACCAATATTATATGATGATCAATTCTGATGAATGTGACTCTTTCCAACAAGGAGATGATTGATACCAGTTCCAAAGATCTTGTGAAGAAAAAAGCAATCTACACCCAGAGAGAGGACTTTGGGAACTGAAGGTAGATCACAAAATACCATTCTCACTCTTGTTTTGTTGTTCACTTGCATTTTGTTTTGCTACTCATTTACTTTCCCTTTTGAGATGATTTTTCTTGTGCAGCAAGAGAATTGTATAAATATTTTTGCACATATTGGATTTAACATATATTTTAACATGTATAACATATGTTGGATTGCTTGATATCTAGGGGAGAGAGTGGGAGAAAGAAGGGGAAGATCTGAAACACAAGTCTTTGCAAGGGTCAATGTTTTATCTGTGCATATGTTTTGAAAAGAATAAATATCATAAAAGAAGAAAGAAGAAGAGGAGGAGGAGGAAGAAGAAGAAGAAAAAGGACAAGAAGAAGAAGAAGGGGGAGAAGGAGAAGGAGAAGGAGAGGGAGGAGAAGGAGAAGAAGGAGGATAAAGAGAAGGAGAAGGAGAAGGAGAAGGAAAAGGAGAAGAAGGAGAAGGGAAAGAGGAAGGGGAAGGGGAAGAAAAAGAACTGCTTTGGCTGTATCCCTTAAGTTTTGGTATGTTGTCTCATTATGGTCATTCTCTTAGATTAAATTATGGATTGTCTCTATGATTTGTTTGACCTACTTATTTTTAGATGTAAATTATTGAATTTCTGATTGATTTTTAGTCTATCTTTCCCTGGTTTTTTATTGAATATAATTTTTATTGCATTATGGCCTAAAAAGAAAGCCTTTACTTTTTATTGCCTTTCTGCATTTGATTTTGAATTTTTAATGTTCTAATACATGGCCAATTTTTGTGTAAGTGTCATGTACTGCTGAGAAAAATTTGTATTCCTTTTCTCCAGAGGTGTATCATATCTGGGTTTTCTAGGATGCGAATAACCTCTCTCATTTCTTTCTTTTTATTTTGTGGTTAGATTTCTCTGATTCTGAGAAGGGATGGTTGACATATTTCCCTAGAATAGTTTTGCTGTCTATTTCTTCCTGTAACTAGCTTAAAATCTTTTCTGGAACTTTGGCTGCTCTACCACTTTGGTACATATACATTTAGTATCATCACTACTTCACTGTTCACAGTGTATTTTTATCAAGATGTACTTTTCTTCCTTATCTTTATTTTTACTTTTGCTTTATCTGAGATCTGAATTGCTACCTCTGATTTTATTAACTTCAGTTGAAGCATATTAAATTCTGTTCCAGTCTTGTACCTTTATTCTGAATGTGTCTCTCTGTTAAATGTGTTTCTTATAAACAACATTGTTGGATATGTTTAATCCATTCTTTCCTTTTATGAAAGAGTTCATCCTATTCACATCCAGTTACATTTATTAGTTCTGTATTTCCCTCTATCCTCTTTTCTCCCTTGTATATGCTTTTTTCTTCCTTTCTAATCTCTCTTTAGAACTTTTTTTTTTACCCTTTCCATCCACTATCCTATTTTTATCATTCTCTTTCCCCTTCTCTTATCTTTTTTCTCCTACTGTTTCTTCCCTCCCATCTATCCTGTCCCTCCCTTTTCTTTCCTCTTTCTCCTCTTGCTTCTTTATAGGGTTAAGTAATTTTTTACCATTGAATAATTATTATTCCCTTTAGAACCCAAACTGATAACCTTCAGACAATTCTCATCTCCCTCCCTTTTTTCCCTCAATTATAATTTTTTGTGCCTCTTCATGTGATCTAATTGTCCCAGTATACCTCTCCTTTTCACTTTTTCAAGCACAAACTTTTTTCTACCTCTTAATATCTTTTTTCTTTGATATCATTCCCATCAGAGTCCATTCACAACCACACCCTCGGTTCATGTGATGTCCCTTTCTGTCTGATCCAGGGACAGATACAGTTCTCAAGAGATACAGATTTCATTTTCCCATTTAGGAATGTAAGCAGTTTAACCTTTAAATAATATATATTCCTCCTGTTTACCTTATTATGCTTCTTTTGAGTTCTGTGTTTGTAGCTTAAATTTTCTGTTTAATTCTGTTTTTTTTTTTTCCAAAAGAAATTATGGAAAGTCTCTTACTTCACTGAAGATCCATCACCTCCGCTGAAAGATGATGCTGAATCAAGCTGGGTAATTAATTCTTGGTTGTAACCCTAGGTCCTTAGCCTTCTGAAATATAGCATTCCTGGTTCTCTTATCCTTTATTGCAGAAACTGCCAGAATCTAGATAATCCTGTTTCTTCCTGATATTTGAATTGTTTTTGTCTGGTAGCTTGCAGTAGTTTTGCCTTGAAATTGTAGTTCTAAAGTTTTGCAACAATGGTACTTGGGGTTTTCCTTTTGGAATCTCTTTCTGAAGGTGATCAATGGATTCTTTTGATGAATATTTCCCCCCTTCATTTTTAGAATATTGGGGCAGTTTTCCTTAATGAACTCTTGAAGAATGCTATGCAGAACCTTTTTTTTTTTTTTTTTTTTTTTTTTTTTTTTTTTTTTTTGGTTCTTATAATCTGTGAGTTCATTCTTCCAGATAGACACCCAAGTATTTTATATATTATCTGCTATTATTCTTTCTGCTGGGTAAAATATATGGAAAAGCTCGTGACTTATATAAGTTTTTTTAAGTATTGCAATTTTGCTAAAGTTGTTAATTGTTTCAGCTAATTTTTAATTGATTATTTAGAATATTCTAAATATAAGATCATATCATCTGTAAGGAGCAATAGTTTTTTTTCTACTTTCTATTTATATTTCTTCAATTAGTTTTTAATTGTCTTGTTTCTATAACTAGCAATTCTAATAAAAATAGTCAATAATAGTGGTGATAAAAGGCATCCTTCCCTCACTTTTCATCTTACTGGGAAACTTTAAGCTTATTTCTATTACTAATAATGCTTGCTCTTCATTTTAGACAAATATTACTATGATTTTACTTTTTTGTAATGCTTTTGACAGAAATAGGTGCAGTATTTTGTTGAAAATTTTTGTGTATCAACTGATAAAATTGTGCACTTTTTATTTTTGTTATTTTTGTGATCAATTATTTTGTCAGTTTAAAAAATATGAAAAAAAAAATATGAAAGCCCTGCTTTCTTTATCCAGATCCCATTTGTTAATGTTGCATGATCTTTGTGATCCTTGATAATATTTTATTAAATTTGTTTATTGATGTTCACAAAAAAAATGATCTTTAATTTTCTTTCTCTCTTTTGGTTTTCTTTGTTGACATATCAAAACCCTATTTGCATCACAAAAGGAATTGGGGAAGAGAGACAAAGCCAAGATGGTAGGGAGTAGAGAGGATATTGCCTGAGCTCTCCCCAACTTCCCTCAGAATCAGTACTGCTAGATCAAGCCTCTGAATGGATTTTGGAGTGACAGAACCCAAAAACTTTCAGAGTATAATAATTTTCCAGCTTAAAATATCTTAGAGGGACTTCAGGAAAGGTCTATCTCAATTGGCCTGGGAAGGGGGAGTGCAGCCAGCTCAGAAGGAATGGAGAGGCCTGGCACAGGGAGGCCCACCACAGGAAAGTCCAGTGAGAGGAACCTAGATAGATGCCCTTAGACAAAGTACAGTAGCATTGGCTACTCTTTTCTGGCTCAGAAGGCCAGTCAATCAGCAGAATAGCCATCAGACCTCCAACACAACTAAAAAAGATAGACTGTGAACTCCTGAACCCCAGATTAATAGGCAGTACTTAATCAGACCCACCCAGAACAGTGGGAAAACCTGGAGCTTGGGAAAAGAAGCACAGAAATTAACTGAAGAAAACTCTCTAAAAATAAATTTGGCAAAATTGAAAAAGGAATTTGATAGGAATCATACTTTACTTTTTTCACCAAAAAAGTTTATGCAGCATTAAAATTAAAAATTATTCCTTAAATGTCTGCTGGAATTCAGTTGTGATTATATCTAGTCAAGAAGTTTTATTTTTATAAGATCAGTGGGTAGCTCATTCAATTTCTTTCTTAAAGTATGATTATTTAAGTGTTTTCTTTACTTTTCTGCTAATATAAGCAGTTTTATTTTTTATAAATATTTGTCCCTTTAGATTTTTAGCTTTATTGACATAGGATTGGCAAAAGAACTCACAACTGCTGTAGGTTTACTTTCATTTGTAATAAATCCTCTTTTCCATTTTGATAGCAGTAATGTATTTTTTTTCTTTTTAAAATCAAATTAACCAAGCATCATATATAGTGGAGCCAAACTAGAACCATTCCCAATAAGATTAGCACTGAAACAAGATTGCCCACTATCACCGTTACTATTTAATATTGCATTAGAAATGTTAGCTTTGGCAATAAAAGAAGCATAAAAAAAGACTAAAAGAATTAGAGTAGGTAAGGAGGAAACCAAATTATCACTCTTAGCAAATGATATGATGGTATACATAGATAACTCTAGAGAATCAACTAAAAAAACTCCTAGAAACATTTCACAACTTTAGCAAAGTTGCAGGATAAAAAATAAATCCACATATATCATCAGTAAAATCAAATTAGCAAATGGTTTGTCTATTTTACTGTTTTTCCCCTGGAAATTTTCTGCATAAATTATTAGTTTGATGTTTTCTTTATTTTTTTCAATTTTATTAATTATTCCTTTGATTTTCAGACATTTCATTCTCTAATTTAATTGAGTATTTCAATATGTTCTTTTTCTAATTTTTTTTAGTCGCATGCCCAATTCATTAAGCTGTTATTTATCCCTTTTATTGACATAGACAATTTTCACTTAAATAACGATTTGACATCATCCAGAAAGTTTTGGTGTTGTTTATTACTCTCTTTAGTGAAATTATTCTTTCTCTCTCATTTGTTCTTTGATGCACTCATTCTTTGGGATTGCATTATTTAGTTTAAATTTAATTTTAAATTTGGGCTTTCATGACCCTTTACTTATGTAGCTTTTATTGCATTTTGACCTGAAAAAGATATATTTAACATATTTACTCTTCTGTATTTGATTGTGAGTTTTTTTTATACCCTAATACATCATTTTTTCTGGGAAAATGTGTATTCCTTTCTATTCCCACTCAATTTTTCCCTCACAGGTCTATTATATATAACTTTTAAAAGATTTTATTGTCTCCCTCTATTCTTATTTATTTGATGGTTAGACTTATCTATCTCTCAAAAGGGAAAATTGAGGTACTCCATTGGTATGGTTTTACTATTTCCTTTTGTAATTCATTTAAATTTTCTTTTAAGAATTTAGATATTACACCATTTGCTGCATATAGATTCATTATTGATATTATTTCATTATCTATGTAATCATATAACAAGATATACTTCATTTGAATATTTTAACTAGGTTCATAACTAACTTTATTTTTTCCTGAAATTATGATTACTATACATGTCTTTTTTACCTCAGCTGAAGTATAACAGGTTCTGTTTCAGCTCCCTTGTTTTATTAGCTCATTCTGTCTCTGAAGCAATTAAATTTCTATACCAAAATATTATTAGATTTTGGTTTTGAATCCATTTTTGCTATCCATTTTCATTTATGACTGAGTTTTTCCTATTCTCATTTACAGATATGGTTACTAACTGTGTATGAGTGAAGGAACCTGTGATGCCTTTCTGCTCACCTGTTACTGCATGGAGTTCAGATTTAGGGGTTTGGCATAACTGCTGCTGCATTGTGTCATGGGTGTGTGGCAGTTTACCTTGTGCTGAACTAAGGCACCTTTGGGTCTTGATGCTGTATCTGCCCACTCATTGCACTACACTTAGGCTTGTGGAGGCCCCAATATTGGCATTTGGTTCAGGATTTCCTGGTTTTGTTGTTGTTGTTGTTGTTGTTGTTGTTGTTGTTGTTGTTGTTGTTGTTGTTTAGGTTTTTTTGTTTGTTTTTTGTGGGATTTTTTTTTTGTTTGGTTTTTGGTTTGTTTGTTTTTTTGTTTTTGTGTTTTTTTTTTTTTTTTAGAGGCAAAACCTGCTGCTAGATTTCCAGGACCCTTCCTGTCCAGGATTACATTTCCCTTTTATCTGAGTGAGACAGATTTATCTTTACAATTTTTCAAGTTTCTTGGGCTAGAAGATTCTTTCACCCTATTTTTGTTGGTTTCTGCTGTCCAAGAATTCATTTGGGGGTGCTGTTTTATAGTTATTTGGATGTGAAAATGGGAGAGTTAAGGCGATTTTTGCTTCCTCATTATCTTGACTCCCCTTTTCATGCTTTTAAAATAACTAGATTGGTTAGTGAGCTGTTTGGAAATTCATATCAGTCTATTTAGATGCCCAATTTCTTCCTTATAAAAATTATTTTTGTGTCTTAAGATTTTCATTCTTGAGATATTTTCAACTCAATTTTGGATGATTTCTCTTGTAAAATTCCAGACCCTAGGATCCTACTTAATATTTCTTTAAATTCTGAAATCTCTTCTTCAAAAATCTAAAGTATTCTTAAACCAAACCCCAGATTGTCTTTACTTTAGCATGAAAAATTCCCACATAAAGTTATTGTTTTCCCTCAATAATCTCATCAATCCCTCATTTGCAATTAATTTCTCCTTTTCATAAAATTCAGTTCTAAAAATGTCAACTTTTTATAATTACAATAAAAATTAATAATCATAATCAATAATGACAGTCAAGAAATTATTTACTATTCTTTTATTAGAGATGAATTTCAAGATGTTGAGATAAGTGTAGTTCCACATATTTACTTTATTATGCCTCTATTTTAGATTTGTGGTTTGTTTACAGAACATGTATTTTGTCATTTGATTCACATGGTCTATAATATCTATTGATCATTTGATTTTCCCTCTATTCCTTGAAAAAGCAAATATTTTACTTCTTTTTGGCTATTGCTTTCTGCACAGGAATACCTTTTAATATGTAGTGTTAGCTCACTACTAAAATCTCCTTTTGCCTATTTTAAAAACTAAGTGGAAGATTATAGGGAAAAGTCAGAGAATTAGACTTCTAATTACAGAGTTTAATTGCTATCACACATAAAGTATGAACTCATATCTTTGAGTTTATATGGAATGGAGGGAAAGAAGAGTGTTTTCTTTTATTTGAAAAAAGAAAGGAAGGACCTTGACATCTCCATGTGAAAGCTCAATAACCACTTGTTGGAGCTCTTATACAGAAGATACCAAATCTATTATGTTTCAGACTAGATGACTTCTAAAATCTTTTCCAACTCAGCACTGCAAGGATTCAGTAAAATTCACAAATTTTAGATTGACAAATAGTGTCACTTTCCAGCTAAGTTTGGTTGTCCAAGTCTTTCTGCCTCACAGGATTGAAATGAGGGATTTATCTTTCAGTCCAATGTTATTTAATTATGGTTAGTGAAATGAGAATAAAAAGCAGCTAAATGTAAAAGTATTTATAGTTGAAGGTTATCTATTGAGATTAACTCTATCTTGAGAATTTAAGCCTCACTTGAAAAAAAAATCTCTAGTTGCTATGGTGATACCCATTTGGTTTTAATCAGTTCCTTCAATACTAAGATTCACTATTTCCTTCATTAATATATATATATATATATATATATTATATATATATATATAATATATATATATATTCTTCCATTTGAACTGAAACATATTAAAAGTAAGCATTCCTCAAAAATTTCACATAGCTAGATATGAATTAGTTTAAAATCCATCACACTTGAATTGTAAATAATGGCTCTACTAAGGAAGTATTGAAGAAGCTTGGCTTAGTTCTAAAACACAACTGAGGAAGCTTGTCTTAATATTAAGTTAGTGGTAAGTTCACTTTGGAGGGATGATGAATGCCAGGAATACAATTGTAGGTAGATGTATGGCTGTAAGGGTCCAAAGAGGAAGGTTGTACAGAGCAATAAGGAAGTAGAAAGGCCTTGAAGCTGAGATCCCCGGATGTGATTTTCTGTGACCATCACAGACCACCTTGTGAGTAGAAGTTCTGGTCCTTTTGAGATTGTGTCATCAATGGGAGACATCTCCTTCTCTACTTGGCTGTGCATGTGACCTCATACACCCTATATAAACTGTGGGGACCAGGAAGTAGATGGAGTTTATTAGGAGTCCATTAGGAGTTTATTAAGAGTCAGCAGGAGCTCAGCTAGGGACAGGATGTGGATATGTGAAATAAAGATCTTAACCTTGCATGCAGCTATCCTCAGGTGCTCTGTTAAACTTGATGAGGTGGTGGCCAGAGATCTCTGAAGACCTCTGATTGAGGTAAGATTGGTGAAGAACCATTGGGAAAGACAGTGGCCAGAGATTTTCTGAAGGCTTGGGAATTAGGTGTGACTGGTAACTGTAACCTCTGAGTGGGAGTTTACATATGGCACTTTTAGATAGTAGAATATACCTGAGAAGTGATGTCATTCAACCTATACAGAAACAAATATCCCTGCTATAGTTTCCCTGACATGAACTCTACATCTTCTCTGAGCAAACCCTTCTGTCTGGATATTTTTTAACAGCTCCAGACAGAAAGTATTTTCTTATATAAACTTCTCTGTAACTCTGGTTTGGCTTCATTGCTCACTCTGATCAATAGGACCACATAGAATAAGAACAATTTATATTTTTCACAAAAACCTTTTCCCTATTCTTCATTATCCATATTAAACATGGGTAATTTCTCCAAAAGGAGTTCATATATCATTGATTTTTTAGAAACCTCATTATCATTGTTTCTAGCTGTCTTCCAGATTTTCAGTGTTCTCTCTAAAATATAACTTCTAGAGCTGAACACTAGCACTTGACACAGTATCTTTCATACAGGAGTCACTTAATAAATATTTGATTCTCAATTGATTGAAAGCAAAATTCTTCATGTGATTAGAATGAATTCACCTATAATGTTATGAAAGCAATGTCTCTATATGGTTTCTTCCAATGACCACTGTTCTTAAAATAGGAATACGAAATAGGAATAATGTTGGATATTAGTAAACAACAACAAAAAAAATATGCAAAACCAAAGACTAAGAAAAGTATATATGGAGTAGAGAGGGAGAAATGTAGAACAAGCACAAATAAGATTTTGAAAATCACGTATTTAGGAGAATTACTTGAAAAGTTATGTCAAATTGCTCTGGATAAGAAATTATAGGTTACCCAAAGGGCAATCAGAAGTGTATAAGGAGCATAAGTAAATACAGTAATGATTTACATTAAAAAAAAAAAACTAAGAACTCTATGAGTAGAAAAAGATATAAGCTACTTTTATAATTTGAATGAACATTAAGAGAATTACAACTCTTGTACTTTACTGCTATCACTGAAATCTCAGAAGATATAGAAGGTTCATAACATATTGGTAGAAACTTTTTAGAAAATCTAAGAAAGAAAAAGACATATTTTTTCAAGAACAATAAACCATAAATACCAAAATAGGACCACTGACAATTAAGTAAGAAATAGGTTAGAAAACTAAAAAAAAAAAAATACTTTGAATTAATAAATAAAACTAGAATTATAAATTACACACATATATACAGTGTTTTAATAGATGTGTATACAGTAATACAGTCTTTGAATAAAAGACTAAATAATGCCAACATCAATAGGTACACACATCTATTGAAACACTGTAGAACATTTGATAGGAATTTTATTGACTGATTGCAAGGTGCCTAAGACACATTTAAGAAAAAGATGATCAATGGATATCTTGTATACCTTAAATATTTCCTGGGAACCCCTTCTCCATATGAGGACAATAGAATGTCCATTAAATATTCAAAATACTCTTTTTGATCTACTTCCAGTGTTAATTAAAAAATATCAAGCAAGTTCAGAAATCCAAAATGATATATTTGCTTTTTCTCTTCTCAGACAGGGAACACAATTATTAAAACCGAATAAACTTAATAAAATGGCATAATAAGATTTTTAATAGAACATTACTCCTACAAACCCATGGCATATTGTCCTAAAAATATATATACATATATTATTAGGGGGCAAGGTAAGCTTGCATAGGACTAAAAAAAACCTGTAAGCAAAAATATAAACCACAAATTCCAAAATAGGAAGAGTGACAATTAAACAAGAAATTAATAGTTTAGAAAACTAAAACTCCTTTGAATTAATAAATAAAAGTAGAATTCATTATAAAAACCATAAAAATATATAAACCATTAATTAGTTTCATTGAAATAAAGAGTAAACTCAATTTACCATTGTCAAAAATGAAAAAAAGGATAATTTAAAACAAATGAAATAAACATCATTAGAAAATATAAACTAAATTAAATATATGTGAACAAAACCAATAATTTACATAGAAATGTGTATAAAATATAAAATTCACAATAAAACAAAAAAATGCTTATTTAAACAGTTGTTTCAGATGATATTGGACAAGACATGAATGAACTTTCAAAAAAAGAAATTCTAACCAAAAATGAGTTTATAAGTAAATTCTAACAAATATTCAAAGAACAATTAATACTAATATTATATCTATTGTTTGCAAAAAATAGCAAAAGACAGGATTGTATATATATATATATATATATATATATATATATATATATATATATATATGATTATCTTTAATGAATAGAGATGCAAAAAAAATAAATAAATAAAATGTTTGCCAAGATGCTCAAACAACATTGTAAAAGTAAACATTATGATTATTTTGAATCTAAAAATCTAAGGTTAGTTTAATATTTGGAAAACTATAAGATAAATTAACAATATTAATAACAATATTTTCAAAAATTATATAATGAACATAAAAAAGGCTTTTGACAAAATACATGTCATTTTTTTCTAAAATACCAGAAAATATAGTAATTAATGGATCTTTTCTTAAAATGAGAAATAATATATATCTAAAACAAAAATTTATTGTAAACTAGAATTTTTCCCAATAAATTCAGAGATGGAACAATGGTATCTACTGTCACAAGAAAAAAATATATATATCACCAAGAAAAATATGATTCATCTCAGGCAATGGAAGAGAGCTCAGAAAAAATTTTGAAATCAAGTTATAGATAAAGAAAAAATGTATTGTTTCAGTGATTTATTTTGGAGATTATAATACTCATACTATATCAACATCTACATGTACAATTCAGGTGTTTTTCAGAGTCTTCACAGCAATTTTTTTCATTTGACCTTTGTGAATATTTATCTCAACTGGAGTCATTGTTTTTAAATTTTTCAGCCTTCCTTTCTTACTTACCATTTGGCATCTGAAATGTGCTTACTTTCCACACAAGATTTGTTGGTTCTTTTGATATTGTTTAAGATATTGCTATTCTGAAATGTGATTTAAAAAAATAAAATAAAACTCTGCACAGATATATTTCATATACACATAGCAATAACTGTAATTTTCTTTTATCTTTTCACAAGAAATTTATTTTTGTTCTAATTCCCCTACTTCTCTTCTACTTTCTTTTTAACTCTAGGACCTAATCTCTATAGGCCAACTTTCACCTAAACTTCTCTTGTATTTCAATTGCTACATTAATTAATTGCAGACAATGGAATGAAAAAATGAGTAAGTCTCATTATTGAATCAACTGAAGGGAAAATTAAGATATGAGATGATCAAAGGAAGAAGAAAATAATTTCCCCATTCCATTGATCATTTCTTTTGTCATTTCATTTTTTTTCTTAACTTAAATCTTTTATTTTTCCATTTATATTTATCATTCTTATTTAACATTTCTAATGTTAATAAAGTTAACTTGTTTGGATGAGAACAGCACATAATCAACTAATGCAAGAATGAGCTTTCTTTTTGCCCCAATCATCCTCTAATTCTTTTTGGTCTTTGGGAAGACTCATCCACATAATTTTTAGACTGCATATAATCATCTAATGTGTGATTTATAGAAAAGTAATAATTAAGGAAAGGTATTTCACTTGGGAACCAAGGATTCAACACTACATATTTTCAAGGATCACATATTAGATGGAGTTACCTATTGTAAAAATCTCATAATGTCTTTTTATAAACAATACAATAGGTTTCTGAACATGTTGAAACCACTGCCACCTTTTGTTTTTCATCATTCAATTATCTAAACTAATTGCAAAAATAGTTGCTATTGTTTGATTCAAAAAATTAAAGAAATCATTGTTCTCTGGAATTCCCTGCTACCATGTTCTCACACTCAAATCATACCATTATACTTTTAGAGATACATAGTAATGTAAAGAATGATGTGGAAGGCTGATCCCATTTAGCAAGCACTGTGGCTTTGTAGGAATGTACATACATTTGTTAAGGCAAAGTTACTATCAAATGATCTCTGTGACTGGAAACTGTCAGAAAAGATTGGCCACCAAATGTTATAATCCTAGTGTTAACTCAGTTGAATTGATACAATGCTTGTGTTCACACCTTTAGAGAGCTCATATAAGCAAGAAGTATTTAAGTACTCATTGGAGTTCACATGTTTGGGAGATTTCAGGATTTAGTATGAGATATCTGAATTCATACCTCCCTTAATCCCGACCTCGGAGGGGAGGAGTAAACCTTTGGGAGATGATATATAAGAAGTGGACTCAGTGGGGGAGTTTAGCCGAAAAGACTTGAGAGGGGAAGGTCAAGTCAGTTCAGGAGAAGCCCTCACTCAGAGGCACAACCAGATTCACTTCATCTCACACCACTGTGGTGGCTGGGTTCCTGGCCTCCTGCACTTCCCCCACTGAGACCAATCTGATCTGAAAGGCTCTCCAGAAAGCTAGCTGAACCCCAAGTGAAGGAAGCAAGAGAGATTCATTCCATTTTCCACCTGGCTGGCTGGAGACTGAAGGACAAACCTTTGGATTTGGAGACATTTGGAAGGAGCTTTTGGAACCAAACAGAGAGATAGGCCTCTAAGCTAACCGGGCTATTTTGGAGAAAGCAATAAAAAGATCTGAACTTTTATCAGCTGGCTGCATTTGGGTGATTATTTACTTTTAACTGAAACTAAGGCTGCCTCCAGAAAATCTCCCTGAGAAATGTGCTCCCAGAAAGAACCATTTTTATTATTTTAAAGAAAAGAAGAAAAAAAAAAAAAAACACCACAACCAAATATCATGGGATATAGATCCTTGAGAAAGAATCTTTATCATCATTAGGTTATAAGAATTGGAGAAAGGCATTACCTCTCTTTCCCTTTTTCACAATGATCTCTCTTACAATATCTTTTCTGCCAGATTTGTTTTGGATTTCCAGGAAAGAGTGAAGAGCGAAAAGAGTGAAGAAGAAAAAAAAAAGAGGGAAAACTTTTTTTTCTTCCCTGATTCCAAACAACAGTGGTGATTAAAAATCAAGATGTGCCTGCCTTGGTAAGCTTGAAATTGTTTCCAAAAGCATTGCCTTTATCTTCTACTTTGAATTACTTTTTTAAAGCAAATGCCACAAAATATCAATCCTATGAAAGTGACTTTTCTAACCTTTATAGTTATGTTATAAATTGCTTCCTGAATCAGTGCCATCGATTCAGAAGGGATTTAACTCTACAATATTCTCAACTCTAATTAATCAGTCAGCAAGAATTCATTAAGTACCAAATATGTATCAGGCACAATGTTAGGTGCTAATGATTTAAGTAAAAAGAATGAAACTATGTAAAGAGCTTGTGTCTAATATTAGGTAAGACAAATTCATATGATGTGTGTGTGTGTGTGTGTGTGTGTGTGTGTGTGTGTGGTTTTCTTGGCAAAGATACTAGAATGATTTGCCATTTCCTTCTCCAGTTCATTTTACAGGTGAAGAAACTGAAGCAAACGAGGTTAAGTGACCTGCCCAGACCTACAGGCTAGTAAATGTCTAAGGAAAGATTTAAACTTAAGATAAGTCTTCCTGACTCTAGGCCTGACACTCTAACCTCTATGTCATCTAGCTTTCCCTAGGTGTAGCTATAGTTCTACTTATATCAGAGGAGACAAAGACAGAAACAAAGACACAAAAAGAGAGAGACAGAAAAAGAGACAAAGAGACACAGAGAAACAGCAAAGTCAAAGGCAAAGAAATCTGTGATTTGTCTACATAGAAATAACTAAATCATAAAATATATTGCAGATCAATTTTAAGAAATAACTATGTTAGATAAAATAAGAGCAGAAGTTGAGAAGTTACTTAAATGGGAAAAAAAAGGAAAAGTTAAATATCTCAAAAGCATTGAAAACCTATACTATACAAACTATAGAAGTGCTGCCTCTCAAGGAAAAAAAATTGATTAAAACAGTGGAGAATATTTTTGAAATCACAGAAATATAGGTCTAAAGCTAGAAGGGAAAACCAAGGCCATCAGGTACAACTCTCTCACCTGTTCACCTGTTTAGTGAGTTTTCAATACCTTAATTCAGGTCCTCATTTTTTTTTCTCTCCTCTGACATTAATTAAAGTACCTGATCTAGACCATTATTCATGAGTTACTCAGGGCATACTCAGTTTTTCTTCACTACTTCACATGCACTTCTTGGTTCCTTGTGTTGATTTCACCCTTAAAAATGTAAGTTCTTGAAGGGTAGGGATTATCTTTCTTTACTTGTATCTATACTCTGAATGAATAGCAGAGTATCTAGAATATAATAAATAATAAATTAGCTATCAATCTATCCATCTAATCACCTTTAATCTGCATTTCAAGAGTCTTCCCACTTATCTTTCTGCATTAAGTAGCTATCTATTTCAGTCCTTCCTTCACAGAATTGCCAAACTTATTGTCCTTGAGTGTAGGTGTAATATGTTTCTTCCTGTATTATAAACTCCAGCATTTTCTTATTATTTGTTTTTTTGTTTTAGTTTTGCTTTTGTATTTTGAGAGGAAATTGGGATCACATAGCTAGTAAGTGCTAAGTGTCTGAGATAGAATTTGAACTCAGGTCCTCCTGACTCAAGGACTGATGCTCTAAGCAGTGTGCTATCTAGCTGCCCTTCCTATTACTTCTATGATAAAATAAAAATTTCTTGCTCGGTTTTCAAAAGCTCTCTGTTTCCAATCAATCTTTTCACTCTCTAATTATAAATTCCCTTCCTTCCTAACTGCTATTGTCCAACTACACTAACTTTCTGTTTAATCACATATGGCATTTTATATATATATATATATATATATATATATATATATATATGCGCACACACATACATATACACATAGACATATATACATGTCATATTAACTGATAGAATTTATAAGTTCAATTAGAGCAAAAGTTGCCTTTGTTTTTCTCTTTGTCTCCTCAGGAATTAGTATAGTACCTGAAAAACACTAAATGTTTAATAAATATTTGTTACTTGCTTGAAAGATTTATTGCCCAAGAACATACAAATGGTAAGTATAAAAAGGATTTAAACTCAGTTCTCAGATTCTAAAACCAATGTTCTTTTCACTTTTTTGTGCTCCTTTCTATATAAACAATACCAATTTTAATGTAAATGTTTGCATGGGAAAATGCATTGCAATAGATTTTAATTGATGAAACAATTAAACATAGTTTATCAGTTATAAAAAGATGTGCACTTTCTGAACAACAACCACAAAGGAGACAAGATTCCATAATTGAATCAAAAGGTGTTCCTTAGACAGGACCTATATTTATTTTAACTAACAATATGTCAACAAAAACATCAGAATGAGTCATGCATTTACTTATAAAAATACAGGACTTTAAAATAGTAGTTCAGAATTACGTGATTAATACCAGAAATTTCAAATAGATTACCTTAAGAAGGATGGATTTATTCACTAATATATATTATATAGTGAAATAATGACAACTGTGTAACACATTGCTGCTTAATTCAAATACATAGTGTCTACCTTATGCTTAGAAAAATACAAAAAGATGTTTAGATTTCAGAAATTTTTTTTTCTTTTTCAAACCAATAGGATGGGATACCATCCTACTAAAACATCTTAAAATATCATTGAAAATGCAACAAATAAAATATACAATAGGAATAATTGTTCAAGGGATTTGTGTATTGTGTGTTCAATAGAATTGAACTTATATACAAATACATACTTGTATGTATATTTGTATGCACGTGTGTATATGATAGTATTTTAAACATTTACAAATCTTTTTCTAGTTAAAAAAATGATTTTACATGAATGGACATTTCAAATATTAGATTTACTTAAAGCAAATTTTCATTCTTTTTGTGTGTTGCTAAATTATGAGTTTCTTTAAATGTCAAAGATACTATCTTTTCTATGTTTCTACTCCCTACTTCATTGAGTATGTTATTTTGCCTTTAGAGGATATTCCATAATTAATCTCTGTCCAAGTATCCAAAACCAATCCAAAGAGAATTTAAAAGAAACAAAAGCTTTCTTCCCTAAGGACAGGGCATCCTGAGAATTGCTGATCTGGCTTTCTTCCCCCAATTACATGGAATGAATATCTATTCATGGTTATTTATTCCAGATAATTAAAACAGACAGGTAAATTCTGTGGTGTTTTTTAATAGGCCCACTATTGTCAGTAAAGAAATTTAAATCTATTCGCATAGATGATATCTCCACAATTGACCTTTGCCTCAAATTCCAAAATTGTCCATTTTCCATATGATTAGCTCCAGTGAGAGAATTAATCAAAAGATTCTGAAAAGGTAGAAAGCAAGGGAGGGAGGGATGAAGAAAGAGGGAAGAAAGGAGAAAAGAAGGAAGAACATTCAGTCAGTTATTATTTAGTAGAAACTCTGCTAAATTCTGCTAATAAAAAAAATAATAAAAAGGGAAGGTCCCAGCCCTCAAGAACCTTACATTCTAAGGTGGAAGAAAATGCTTATAAGCAAGAAGTTACCTGGGAGGAAGTCAGATGATAATGTCACAGGGCAATAATTGAGAGGACTTTTCTAGGAATGTTGTTTCAATTGCTGTTTTCTGTCCTAAAAATGGAAAGTAAAAGTAACTGGATGATAGGCTGAGGAGAGATGGGAGTTAGCAAAGATCAGATAAAGATAAAATTAATGTTTTCCAGTCAGAACCCAGGGACACAGAAAAGTGAACTTGATTCTGGATTCATGGAGGAAATAACTTAGTTATTTAGCTTGTCATCCAAGTAAGAAGCACATTTTTTTGTTTGTTTGTTTGTTTGTTTTTTGTGATTGCTGTATTAGTTTACATCTAAACCCAAATCTCCCTTTGCCTACCACTAGTATATAC
This sequence comes from Antechinus flavipes, assembly GCF_016432865.1. Taxonomy (NCBI): domain Eukaryota; kingdom Metazoa; phylum Chordata; class Mammalia; order Dasyuromorphia; family Dasyuridae; genus Antechinus; species Antechinus flavipes. The sequence goes on along the minus strand of NC_067401.1, from coordinate 294,441,314 downwards.
CCTGCCTTGGATTATTATTTGCTAGTCTTTCTAGAATGGAGATAATGATGTGTTTAAGCTTTGGGGGATAATTGTGGTAGTAGTAGTGATAGTGGTAGTAGCTGACAGAGCAATTAAAAATTTGTTAAGCATTTTACTTTTCCTTAATTTAATAAATATAAATAAATTATATATATATATATAATATATGCATATATATACACACTATATTTAATAAATAAATAAATAATAAACATAATATGAGAAATGTATAATAAATAAATATATGATAAGATATATAGTTGAATAAATATGGCATCTACTTGGTCACTATGCCAAGTTCTGAGGATGTAAAAAAGATATAAAAACAAAAACAAAAACCAAAAAACAATAACAACAACAACAACAACAACAACCAAAAAAAAACTCCAGAACAACAAAATCCAGTATCTACCATCAAGGCTTACAATCTAATGAGGAGTGACTGTGCCAACAAATATATACAAAGCAAGTTATATAGAAGATAAATAAGAGAGCATAAAAGAGGGAAATCACTGGAATTGTGATATTGGGAAAGACCTCCTGTTGGGACTTAGCAGAAGCTGGAGTGGTCAGAAGGAGAAGAGACAAAACATAGGGGAGGATCAGGAAAATGCCCAGAATCAAGTGTCTTCTTAGTGAAAGAGCTAGGAAACCAATGTCACTGAAACAAAAAGTATATGTTGAAGAGTAAGATATATGATGATTGGAAAAGTAGACAGGGCTATATTATAAAAGATTTAGAATGTCAAATAGAGCATTTTTTATTTGTTCCTGGAGAACTGGAATTTATTTAGAAGGGTAGTGACATGATTATACATGACTTTTAAGAAATCATCTTTGTGACTGAATGGAGATTGGACTGAAATGGAAAGAGATTTATGGCAAGGCAGATTCACTCACAGTTATTGCAAAAATCAAGGTGAGAAGTGATGAAGGCCATTGACAAAGTAGTGACAGAGTCAGAGAAGAGAAGAAGGCATATTCAAGAGATGCTGCAAAAGTGAAATTGACTGGCCTTGGTAATAGCTTATATAGGGAAGGGAAAGTAAGAGATAGTGAAGAGTCAAGTATGATGCCTAGATAGTGAATCTGAGGAACTGATAATATAATGTTACTCTCTACAGTAAGAGGTAAGCTAAAAGGGGAAAATATTAAAAGGAAAGAAAATGAACTCTACTTTGAACAAAATGAGTTTAAGATGATGTTGTATAGCCTGTTCTAGATTATCTCTAAGGAAGTTGGACATGAGAGATTGGACACCTACAATGTGACCTCCAAGTCACATACAGGAGGAGGATTTGGCAGGCAACATAGAGGACAGATAAGTAAGATGAAAATCAGAAGAGACTGGTATTTAGAGATAGATCTAGAGAATCTATAGAAGAGAGTATCAAGGAAGAGAAAGTGATCAGTAGTATTAAAGTGTGCCAAGAGGTTAAAAATAGGAATCTAGGAAGTACTCAAAGATAATTAGCTATGTTGGAGAGAACAGTTTTGGTTGATGGTGAGGCTGGAAGTCAGATTGTAAGAGATTAAGAGAGTAAGAGAGAAAGTGAAAGCACCTATTAAAATTGTAAAACCCCTTTTAAAGTAATTATGAGAAGATAAATAGGATAATATTTAATAGGAATGGAAGGATCAAGTGAGATTTTTTTCAGGATAAAAAAGACAAAGGCATGTTTGCAGTTAGGAAATTAAGAGAGAAAGAAAGAAACAGAGACAAAGAAGGAAGGAAAGGAGAGAAACAGAATAACTGAAAAGAAAAGTAGTTTAAAATAAGTCAAAAGAAGATATGGAATGAAAAAGGAAACAATCTGTTCTAGAAATAATAAGGAAAGTAGGATGAGGAGAGGGATTAAAGGGAAAGATAATTAGCTTTTGGAAATGTGTTAAAGATGTCTACTGATATCTTGAAAAATAATTGAAGAGGCAAGGTTGCAGATCAGTGGAGACAGTGGGGCAGTATATAAAGATTAGAAAAATTGTAATTAAATAATTGGGAACTGATGAAATAACTAATAGAGAGGCAAAACAAAAATCAAAAGCAGTCCCAAGAAAAAACTCTGAGAGACACCTGATTTTACAGAGAATAATCTGGATGAGGATCCAGCAAAGGAAACCGAAAAGAAAAAGTCAGATAGGTAGGAAGTGGACCAAGGAAGTATGATATCTTGAAAACTGAAAAAAAATATCAAAGATGAAAAAGAAATCACCAAAGGCTGCAGAATGGTGGAGAAGAAGGCCATTGGATTTGGCAATTAAGAATTCATTTGTAAATTTGGAGAGAATGAACAAATATTATACTTCATAAGAAATGACTTCGTAAATTCAAACTGATTTTATCACTTATCTGTTAAGTACTTGTTGCCATACACTGAAACATATTTTTGAAATGTAGTAGTCCTCAACCTTAAAAAGTTTACATTTGTATTGAGGTAATATAACAAATATATAGATAACTAAACACCAGAATATATCATGAAAAAGAGAAAACTAAAATAGATCAGGAAATGTTTCACAGTGAAGGTTATATCTTGAAGGAAGATAGGAATGCTAAGAAGAATAAAGTGAGGAAACTGGGCATTTGAGGATTGCCAAATTTATGGGTAAGGGAGATAGGTTACTGAGTTCAAGAAACAATCCAGTTTTATCAGTATGTAAAATTTATACAACAGAATAATGTGAAATAAGACAGAAAGATGATTTGTAACTAGATTCTAAAGTCCTTGAAATCCAGTCTGGGGAGTTTTTACATTATCAGAGGAGAAAAGAAATTAATTGAGCTGGGTAAAGACATCCTTAGCAATAGATCTAAGGAAGATTTTTTGGCAACTGAATGGAGAAGTGGGGGTTATAAGTTGAAAAATAAACATATTCTATGGAAATAATCATCCCCTTTGCTGGACCTCCTTGAAATTTTAAAGGCTATTAGAACTATTTATGTTTTATCACCCAGCAGGTTAGTTCTATATTCTTATTGCCTATGAATCCATAAAGAGGATATATTCTATTTCTCCAATTTTTCTCCTGAAACATTTATTAAAGACAAATTAATTTATCCAACATAAACTAAGTGTCTACATTCATATTCATATCCATAACAATAATAGTAATAACAAATTTAAAAAGTAAGGCAGCATGAAGAGGAGCTTTTGATTCTTAGGTTCCTATCTTATTTTTTCACATATTATTTTTTCTTGATTAACTACATATCCCAACTATATCAGTGATGAAGATGTAATCAAGAGCATCTAAAGAGCATATATGTAGTCCTATGTAAATCAGAAAACCCTGGGAATCTTCTCAAATCCCTTTTTCAAGAAGCTGCTCTGACCATTCTAGGCTGCAGTGAGCTATTTTCTGAATTCCTATTGTATTTATCTTTAGGATAACATATGAGCATTTTTTTTTACCCTGGATCTAAACTAAATACCCCTAGAAGGGTATCCAAAAGGAGGAAACTCCTTTTTATATATCTCTACAATGAAGATTACCCAAAGAACTGAGTATATACCAAGTATTCATTAAATACTTGTTGATTTTCTCTCCACAATTCTCTAAGTTCATTGATAGGAAGAGCTCTTCTACTTTTGTCTAAAAATGCATGTCCTCATACATGCTGCATGCTATTTAAACAATAGAGACCTGGTCTTGGATTAAAGAAAGTCTGATTAAACTAGCTGTATGACCTTCAATCAATAAACATTTTTTTTAAGCATTGACTATGTGTCAGGCAATGGGTGATAGGATTACAAATGAAAAGAATTAAATAATCCCTATCCACTATGAGTGTACATTTTAATAATCTTTGAAAAATCACTTAATCTCTCAGTAAAATTGTGAAGAGTTATTGCATGGATAAAGAGAGTTTCCACAATGGAAGTGTTTCATTTTTAATAAAAAACACTGTAGGTCTAAAAATAAATTTTAAAAAAGTAGAAGCATATATTGAATGAAATGATTTTTAATTAAAAAAAGAAAAAAACAATTGAAATTATAATAATATGAATTCCATTTTTAAAGTTTCAATTTAAGACTTCAACCTTCCCAGGATCATACTATATTCTGGTTATTTTACTCTTCATCATTTTATTGAGCATTGGAAACTATCAAGAAGTTTCTGAGTTTCTTTCTTCTATGTTTGCTTAAGCCCTTGGATCTGTGATTTCATGAAGAGGAAGGAAGAGTAAAACAGTTGGTTAGATAGCTAGCAGCACAATCTAGACATTATCTAATGATAAGCTCACTGCTGTTTCCTTAACCTATGAAACTAATTTATATATTTTGGACAAAATAACATCATGGTTTTTTTGTTTGTTTGTTTTGTTTTGTTTTGTTTTTTGTTTTTTTTGTGTGTGTTTTTTTTTGTTTTGTTTTTTGTTTTTTTTTTTTTTTTTGCCTGACAAGCACACTTTCCCAAAATAAAACATGCAATATAATGATGAATTCTATTAGAGTATTTAGACAAAAGCAGTGGCCTTTTGTTGTTGTGGTTGTCCAGTGTTTTCAGTCACATCCAACTCTTCATGACTCTTATTAGTGCTTTCTTGGCAAAAATACTGTAGTGGTTGATAATTTCCTTCTATAGCTCATTTTATAGATAAGGAACTGATGCAAACAGGGTTAAGTGATTTGCCCAAGGTCACAGAACTGGGAAATGTCTGAAACCAAGAACTCTTTTAGTATTCTTTTAATATTTTTTTCCATCCATATTCACCTCTATACTTAATTTCTCTAGAACCAATTAAAAGGTAAATTTGTAGAGTGAGCTTTTCTTTCTCTATATCTGATATGCATCTAGAAATAATACAACCTGCATCTACATCATCAAAAGAACAGTGCCAAGTATAGAATCTAGAAGCTGTGCCATGTCATTCTTCCATCCCAAAATACCCTGCTGCACCCACAAGCCATTTCAGAAGTTCTTCCTATGAAAGAGATTTATAAATGGAAAATTTTATAAGAATCCATTTGATATGAAATAGAAATCATGAGTGTAGGTAAGTAACTGTTAGTAAGATTAAATGGGGAGCTTAGATTTTTAAAAAAGTGATCTTTTCTAAGATAGGAAGAAAGACCAAAGAAGATATGGTATACTGGAATAGAAAATCCAGACCTATCATGATGTTGAAGGGTTTATATTAAAGAGAGATTAACCATATCTAATCTGTCCCCAACAATGTTTTAATCTCATTAATCTTGTTAATTTTTTAGGAAAAGTTATTTTCTTTAGACTTTAAAACATAAAAAAGACTTAAAAAATAGACTTATATATACATATGTACACATGTATACATATGTACATCTGCATATATATTTCTTTTGTTCTACATTTGACATACACTAATTTACACAAATATTTCTGTATGCAAGATACAAAGAATATTGAACATGAGATCACAAATCTTTATTTCAAACACTTTGTTCTACTCTTTTAAATATATATTAAATTCAACATTTTAGTTTTACATTTAAACTTTTTGTCAGTCTCCCTTTAAGCCTATTTGTTTAAGTTCAATTGTTTAGATTGTTGTTTGTTGAAGTTGTTTTTTTTTTTCTTTCTACTATTTTTTGGACATTTCTCTTTTTATCACTCTTCCCCAGTAAAAATTCCCCCTTGTATCACTATATGTATATATACATGTCTATGAATATTCATATTCGTATATATATGTAGTCAAATAAAACAAATATATACATTATCCTTGGATAAATATGCATATTTCATGTGACATCTCAAATCTATCAATTCTCTGTTTCTAGGAAGTAGGTAGAATATATCATCAGAAGTGTTCTGGAGTCATACCTAGTTATTACTTTTTTTTTCAATACCAAATCTCTTGAAATGACTAAAAAAATCTATAGTTTGATCAGTGCGAAATCTCACTGATTTTCCATCAAAGTAAACTATACTCCCTTTATAGATTAGTAAATAGTCAACAAATCTCTCCAAATCGTGCAAGACTTGTCCTTAAACAATAGTCACACACACTGTCACAGGATTCTACACAGTCTTTCCAATTTAGTGGGCCCAATCCATAACTTAAGTTCCACTGATATAGTCCTCAGGCATTCCAGGCACCTTTATGCCATGATTAGACATTGGTATAGAAGTTTATTTTTATAAAAGTGAATGTGTGTCTATTCATATATATTGAGATATTTAAGTACATCTATAATCCCCTTGACTTGGAAGTTCTCTTTAATGGCAAAAATCATAACTTGTTCTTGTCTAACCATTCTGTATAATTCTTGATACATTTTCATATAATTTTACCAGAGGGTGAATATCATGAGTCTCAGAAGAGTTCAATGGCTATATATCTATGGGCCTTCACACTTGCTGTCCAGATCCTCCAGGATTGTATGAATGTCAGTAGTAAATTTATATAAGTGTTAGACAAACCCTTAGTAAATCTGATTAAAAAAAGGAAAGAGGAAAATCAAATTGTTAGTCTTAAAAATGAAAAGGGAGAACTCACCACTAACGAAGAGGAAATTAGAGCAATAATTAGGAGTTACTTTGCCCAACTTTACGCCAATAAATTTGACAACTTAAATGAAATAGAAGAATACCTCCAAAAATATAGCTTGCCTAAACTAACAGAGGAAGAAGTAAATATCCTAAACACTCCTATCTCAGAAAAAGAAATAGAACAAACTATCAATCAACTCCCTAAGAAAAAAACCCCAGAATCAGATGGATTTACATCTGAATTCTATCAAACATTTAAAGATCAATTAACTCCAATGCTAAATAAACTATTTGAAGAAGTAGGGATTGAAGGAGTCCTACCAAACTCCTTTTATGACACAGATATGGTACTGATACCTAAACCAGGTAGGCTGAAAACAGAGAAAGAAAATTTAGAGGAACATAGGATAGTTTATCTCTCAGACTTGTGGAGGAGAAAGAAATTTGTGACCAAAGATGAACTAGAGACCATTACCGATCACAAAATAGAAAATTTTGATTATATCAAATTAAAAAGCCTTTGTACAAACAGAACGAATGCAAACAAGATTAGTAGGGAAGCAACAAACTGGGAAAACATCTTTACAATTAAAGGTTCTGATAAAGGCCTCATTTCCAAAATATATAGAGAACTGACTCAAATTTATAAAAAATCAAGCCATTCTCCAAGTGATAAATGGTCAAAGGATATGAACAGACAATTTTCAGATGAAGAAATTGAAACTATTACCACTCACATGAAAGAGTGTTCCAAATCACTATTGATCAGAGAAATGCAAATTAAGACAACTCTGAGATATCACTACACACCTGTCAGATTGGCTAAGATGACAGGAAAAAATAATGATGAATGTTGGAGGGGATGCGGGAAAACGGGGACACTGATGCATTGTTGGTGGAGTTGTGAACGAATCCAGCCATTCTGGAGAGCAATCTGGAATTATGCCCAAAAAGTTATCAAACTGTGCATACCCTTTGATCCAGCAGTGTTTCTATTGGGCTTATACCCTAAAGAGATACTAAAGAAGGGAAAGGGACCTGTATGTGCCAAAATGTTTGTAGCAGCCCTGTTTGTAGTGGCTAGAAACTGGAAAATGAATGGATGCCCATCAATTGGAGAATGGCTGGGTAAATTGTGGTATATGAATGTTATGGAATATTATTGCTCTGTAAGGAATGACCAGCAGGATGAATACAGAGAGGCTTGGAGAGACCTACATGGACTGATGCTAAGTGAGATGAGCAGAACCAGGAGATCATTATACACTTCGACAACGATATTGTATGAGGATGTATTCTGATGGAAGTGGATTTCTCTGACAAAGAGACTTAACTGAGTTTCATTGGATAAATGATGGACAGAAACAGCTACACCCAAAGAAGGAATACTGGGAAATGAATGTGAACTATTTGCATTTTTGATTTTCTTCCCGAGTTATTTTTACCTTCTGAATCCAATTCTCCCTGTGCAGCGGGAGAACTGTTCGGTTCTGCAAACATATATTGTATCTAGGATATATACTGCAACATATTTAACATATATAGGACTGCTTGCCATCTTGGGGGGGGGGGAGGAGGGAGGGAGGGGAAAAAACGAAACATAAGTGATTGCAAGGGATAATGTTGTGTAAAAATTATCCTGGCATGGATTCTGTCAATACAAAGTTATTATTAAATAAAATAAAATTAAAAAAAAATTATATAAGTGTTAGTATATGTGATTGTATTTAAAACTTCATGACAAAGAAGCTAGTACCCATGTTAGAGAAAAATCAACAATAATAGCTGAATAGCTTTCTTTCCAGAGGAGGTTTGGATAATAAATAGCCACCAATTCCCTAACAGTCTACTCTTCCTTCTCTACCATGAATCAATTCCTGTCCAAACCCTAAGTCCATGTTCCTTGCTCCCTTTCCCCAGGAATTATTTCTACTAGACTCAGTATGAACTCTATAAAAGTCCATTAGACCTTACTGATTTAGGGAAGAGGATATCCTATTCAGTATGGAGACTATGCAATGTATCCAACCTTAAAGGATAATATGAGTTGGCTTTCTTTGTTCCTTTGGCAGTGAATGATTAATGACAACAAATTTGAAAAACAGAGAGCAAAAGACAAAAGAGAACAAATGTTATCTTCTATTTTTATGTCTTTTCCGCCTTTATTTAGTATACTAAATTTTCTCCAATGACATGGAAATGCTATTTTAACATTAGTTTTTAAAACCTTGCTTTATATATTGTCTATCTTCCTCCTTTCCCAATCTCCTTTATTGAAAAACTAAATGATTCATTACAGATTAAAAATGGATAGTCATGGAAAACATTTTAATAATAGTCACATTGCAAAATAAAATAGACAAAAAGACACAAGAAATATAAAGTTAAAAAAGTATGCTTCAATCTGTATTCAGACAGCATTAGTTCTTTATGTGGGGGTGGATGACATTTTTCATTAAATGCTATCTTCAGATGCTATTCTTCAGAATAGTCTTGGATCCTTGTACTACTAAGAATAGCTAAGTTATTCACAGCTGATCATCTTACAATATTGCTGTTTCTTCGTGCACAGTACACTTAACTTTGTATCAATTCACATCTTTCAAGATTCTTCTAAGAACATCCTGATTGTTATTTCTCATAGTACAACACTACATCACAATCACACACCACAATGTGCCCTGCCACTTGCCCCTTTATTTCTAATCCCTTACTCCTAAAAAAAAAAAAAGAGCTGCTATAAATATTATTGGACCAAAAGTCATTCTTCCCTTCATTCTTATCGTTTTTGGGACATAGATAGGATAATTGTATTGCTAAGTCAAAGGGCATGAACAGTTTTATGGCCCTTTGGACATAGTTCCAAATTGTTCCACAGAATGACTGAAACAGTTGACAACTCTACCAAATATACATCAATGTCTCAGTTTGCACAACCCCTTTTACTGTTCAACAGTATACATTTGAGTAAACAGACAACCTTCCTTTTCTGTCCTCTTAATCTAATAGGTGCCAACTAGAATCACAGAATTGCTTCAATCTGCTTTCCTCCAAACACTTTTGAATTGGAGCATTTTTTCATGTGTCTATACTTAGCTTTGATTATTTTCTCTGAAAACTATTCCTATTTTTTGATCATTTATCGGTTGAGGAACAATTCATTTTTATAAATTTGACTCACTTCTCTATATATTTGAGAAATGAGACCTTTATCAGAAGAAACTTGCTTCAAATTTTTTTTAACAATTACAACTGTTAAGTGTATCTCCCTCATATTATTTCCCCCATTTATTTTATTGTGTCTTTCCTTTTATCCTGTCCTTGCCCAAGTGATTTGTTTCTGACTCCCCTTCTCTTCTAATTTGCCATTCCTTGCATCACATCTTCCTCTTTCTCTCATCCTCTTCCCTTCCAACTTTCCTATAGGCTGAAATAGATTTTATACTCAATTGTTTGTTATTCCCTCTGAGCCAGTCCTGAACCAAGAGTAATGTTTATCATTCGTTCTTACTTTCTCTCTTCCCCTCCAGCAAAAAAAGCTTTTGTTTTGCCTCTTTTATGTGAGATAATTTCCATTCTACCTCTTCCTTTTTCTTTCTCATAATATATTTTTTCTCTCCTTAATTTTATTTTGACATAATCCTTTCATATTCAATTCACAGCTATGTGTTCTGTCTAAACACTCCTTCTAACTACCCTAATAATGAAAAAGTTCTTATGACTTACAAGTATCATCCTCCCAGGTTGGAAGGCAAACAGGTTAACTTATTAAATCCCTGAAGATTTTCCATTCCCATTTATTTTTTTCATTCAATTTTCAATTTCTTTTGAGACAAAAGGAGTTAAGTGACTTATACAGGGTCACACAGTTGGTACGTGTATGAAGTCAAATTTGAAGTCAACTCTTCCTAATTCCAGAACCAGTGCTTTATCCACTGAGTGACCTACCAGTCTCCCCCCTCCTTTTTAAATGTGTTATTTATTTAAAACAAATGCAAAATAGAAAAAAAAACAATATTGCCACATATGTAGCAGAACATAAGAGGATTCAAAATATGAGATAAAAAATTTCCATATATTAAATAATACACATTGTGTTCAGAGCTGTCCATTTTTTCTTTCCCTCATTGTAGATTTTCTTTTGTTCTCTGCTGTATACTTTTTCCTTTAATCTTTTACCCCTTTTTCTTTATACCCTACCTCCTCTAAGAAGTCTACAATTAAGTGTGGATATATATTTTATATACATACACACATATGCATACATAGATTTTTATTATCATATACTTATAAACACATATACAGTCATATACATCTATGTAAGGCTGTACTATGCTTATTTGTTTTGTTTATAAAAAGATGGAAAACATAATTCTTCTGAGGTTCAAGTCTTTCCATATTTTTATAAATTTATCAACTCACTATTATTTCATTCACCACTCTAATATTTGAACCTTATAATTTCCATTTATTTTAAACAATCTAAAATAATATTAATATAGCTGACGTATACTGTTACTTCTCAATTTTTCTCTTTTGATAAAATCTATTTTAGCTTTAACTTTGTCTGAGAACAGTGATTACTACCCCTGCATTTTTCCTAATTAATTCTACTGATCGTTGTTAATATGTGTATATCTCTTATTTCTTATTCCTGATGACTCCTCTGCTTCATTTCTGTCTTCTACCTTGCCTTGGTATTATTTATCCTACCTAGCCCTTCCAACTATCATTCCCTTATCCTCTCCCTTCACCCTTTCTCTGCCTATTTATTCTATTCCCATTCACCTACACATCTTGTCCCATTCCTGTTAATCTATAAACCATTGTGTAACCCTTTTATCCTATTCCATTCCCTTTTAATTTTTTTTATAAATTCAAAGACTTTCATACATATATATATATATATATATGTCCTAATTAAATGTAAAGTTAGAAATTCTGAAAATCAAAAGGAAGATTAATGAAATTGAAGGTAAATGAACTATTAAACTAAGAAATAAAACTAAGAGTACTGGTTTTACTAAAAAATAAAAACCCAAATAGATAAATGTTTGCTTAACTTGGTTAATAAAAAGGAAGAAGAGCACAAATTACCAGGATCAAAAATGAAAAGTTAATTCACCACCAAAACAGGAGCATTTTTTTCTCAAATGTTTACCAATGTATGTGGCAATCTAAATGAAATGAAGGGTTACAAAAATATAAATTGTCAAGATTTACAGAAAAGGAAATGAAATGCTTAAATAATCCCATATTAGGAAAAAAATTGAACAAGTCATCAATGAACTCCCTAACGAAATATCTCCAGAGCCAGAAGGATTTAGAAATAAATTCTACTAAATATTTAAAAATAATTAATCATAACACTATTTAATTTATTTGAGAAAAATAGATGTCCTGCCAAACTCCTTTTATGACACAAATATGGTGCTGATACTTAAACCAGGAATAGTCAAAAAGAGAGAACAAAAATGATAGACCAATTTCCCTAATGAATATTGATGCAAAATTTTAAAATAAACATTAGCAAAGAAATTACTCCAATTTATTTAATGAGCAATACACTATGACCAGATGGGATTTATAAGAGAAAGGTAGGAATAGTTCAATACTAGAAAAACCATCAGGATAATTGATGATATTAATAGCAAAACTAAAAGAAATTATAGTTATCTCACTAGTTGCAGAAAAAGCCTGCCAAAATGCAGCACCCATTCCTATTTAGAATACTAGAGAGCATAGAAATAAATGGAATTTTCCTTAAAGATAAACAGCATCCATCTAAAATGACTGAATTTTATCCATACTGAGGATAATCTAGAAGCATTTCCAATATAATCAGGAGGGGACAGAGAGAGAGAGAGAGAGAGAGAGAGAGAGAGAGAGAGAGAGAGAGAGAGAGAACTATTACCACTATTATTATTCAATATTATACTAGAAATGCTAGCTTTAGCAATTAGAGGAGAAATCATTCTGCTGAACATTTTTATAGAATACTAATATTCCATTACATTCATATAACAATTTTTTTAAGTATTCACTTAGTTTCTAGTTCCTTGCTACTACAAAACAGGCTGTTACAAACATTTTTTGTACATATGAGTCCTTTTCCCTTTTTTATGATCTCTTTTGGATACAAACCCAGTAAAGACAATGTCAGATCAAAGAGTATGCACAAGTTGATAGCTCTTTGGGCAATTCCAAATTGTTCAGCAGAATAGTTGGATTAGTTGATAGCTCCACAAACAATGTATTTTGATTACAATCTTCCCACATCCTTTCAAACATTTACATTTTCTTTTCCTGTCATTTTAGCCAATCTGAGAGGTGTGTAGTACTACCTCAGAGTTGTCTTAATTTACATTTTTCTGATCAATAGTAATTTAGAGCATTTTTATATGACTAGAAATAGCTTTAACTTCTTCATCTAAAAAATGTCTATTAATACCCTCTGACCATTTATCAATTGGGGAATGACTTGTATTCTTATCACATATTACTATATAAAAATAGTTCCTTGGAAGTTTCATTGGTATGGCACTGAATAAGTAGATTGATTTAGGTAGAATAGTCATTTTTATTATACTAGTTTGGCATACCCATTAGCACATGATATTCTTTCTTTTGTTTACATCTAACTTTATTTAGGTGAAAAGTGTTTTGTAATTGTGTTCATAAAGTTCCTGGTTTTGTCTTGGCAAGTAGACTCCAAATATTTTATATTATCTACAGATATTTTTAAATGGAAATTCTCCTTATATCTTTTGCTGCTAGACTTTGTTGGTACTATGTATAATTGCTGATGATGTATGGGGATTTATTTTGTATTCTGCAACTTTGCTAAAGTTATTAATTGTTTCTACTAACTTTTTACTTGATTCTCTAAGAATCTCTAAATATACTATTATATCATCTGCAAAGAGTGATAATTTTGGTTGCCTCATTACTTACTTTAATTCCTTCGATTTCTTTTTCTTCTCTTATTGTTAAATCTAACATTTCTAATACAATATTGAATAGTAATGATAATAGTGGCTAAACTTATTTCACCCCTAATCTCACTGGGAATGCTTCTAGTTTATCCTCATTGCATATGATACTTGCTTTTAGTTTTAGATACATCCTAATTATAATTTTAGGGACTATATTTATTTTAAATGGAATTTCTCTTTCTATCACTTGCTATTGGGCTTTGTTAATAATATTTAGGAAGATATAAAAATGCAGATGATTTGTGCAGGTTTTTATATCCTTCAACTTTGATAAAGCTGTTAATTATTTCAAATAAGCTTTTGAATGATTTTCTAAAAGTCTCTGAATATATCACCTGCAAAGAGTGATTATTTTTTCTCTTCATTGCTTATTCTAATTCCTTTAATTTATTTTTCTTATTGCTAAAGTCAATATTTCCAGTAAAATATTAAACAATAATTGTGATAATGGACATCCTTGTTTTAACTCTGATCTTATGCAATGTATCCAGCTTTTCACAATACAAATAAAAATTCTTGATGGCTTTACATAGATGTCGATAACATATTAAAGAAAACTAAATTTATTCCCATGTCTCTAGTGTTTTTAATAGTAATGGATACTTTTGTGAAGAGTTTTTGTGGCATCTAAGGAGATTATTATATGATTTCTCTTAGTTTTGTAAATGTTATGATTAATTATGACAATAGTTTTCCTAATATTGTACTAACCCTGCATTCCTGGCATAAATCCTATTTGGTCACAGTGCATTATCTTGTGGATAAATTGCTGTAATCTCTTTGCTAACACTTTATTTAAGATTTTTGCATCACTATTCATTAGAAGGATTGGTCTGTAATTTTCTTTCTCTGTTTTGGATCTTCCTGGTTTAAAGATCAGTACCATATTTATATCATAAAAGGAATTTGGCTCCTTTACCTAATTTTCCAAATAGTTTACATAGTATTTGAATTAAATGTTCTTTTAAAAATTGGTAGAATTGAATTGTATATCCATATGACCTTGGAGATTTTTTGGGGGAGGAGGGAGGAGGGTTAGGGAGCTGATTAATAGCTGTTCACTTTTTTTCCTAAAATGAGACTTATAATTTATTTCCTCTTCTATTAATCTGGGAGATTTATATTTTTGTAAATATTCATCCATTTCAATTAGATTGTCAGATTTGCTTGCCTAGAATTGGGCAAAATAGCTCCTAATTATTGATTTCTTCTTAATTGGTGGTAAATTCAACCTTTTCATTTTTCATACTGGAAATTTGTTTTTTCCTTTCCTTTTTCTAGTCAGAATAACCAAAGTTTTAGCTAGCTTTTTTTTTTTTTTCATAAAACCAATTCTTAGTTTTATTAATTGGTTCAATAGTTTTCTTGCTTTCAAATTATTAATTTCAATATTATTAATTTTATTAATTATTTTGAGTTTCAGAATTTCTAATTTGACATTTAGTTGGAATTGTTCATTTGTTCTTATATATTTAATAATACTATATAAATATATAATTTAATCATACACTATAATAGCAAATAATATGATGATATAATAATGTTGTATATAATTATAATACACATTATAAATTATACATATACATTTCCCCTGTTTATCTATCTATACTTTTCTTGAGTTTGAAAGTGAAATTCTCTTTTTAGTTTTTTTTTTTTTCATAGAAATGGTTGAAATTTCCTTAATTCATTAAAGAGTCATCTCCTGCCCTGAAAAATGAAGCTCAATCTTGCAGAATAGTTGATTTTTGGTAGTAGATCAGATACTTTGCCTTCTGGAAGATAGGTACTCTGTGCCTCCAATCCTTTGTTGTAGAAATTTCCAAATCCTAGGTAATCTTGACTGTTGTTCTTCAATATTGGAATTGCTTTTTTCTGGCAGCTTGGAGTATTTTTTTCCTTGAGATTATAGTTCTGGAGTTTTACAACAATGTTCCTTTATGTTTTCCTTATAAGATCTCTTTCTAGAGGTGATCAATGGATTCTGTCAATAACTATTTTCTCTCTCTGGTTCTAATATATCAGGACAGTTTTCCTTGATGACTCTTTTTTTTTTAATTAAAGCTTTTTATTTATAAAACATATGCATAAGTAAATTTTCTTTCTTTTTTTTTAAAAACTTTTTATTGACAGAACCCATGCCAGGGTAATTTTTTACAGCATTGTCCCTTGCACTCACTTCTGTTTCGATTTTTCCCCTCCCTCCTTCCACCCCCTCCCCCAGATGGCAAGCAGTTCTTTACATGTTAAATGGGTTACAGTATATCCTAGATACAATACATGTGTGCAGAACCAAACAGTTCTCTTGTTGCAAAGGGAGAATTGGATTCAGAAGGTATAAATAACCTGGGAAGAAAAACCAAAATACAAGCAGTTTATATTCATTTCCCAGTGTTCTTTCTTTGGGTGTAGCTGCTTCTGTCTATCTTTGATCAATTGAAACTGAATTACCTCTCTTAATTGAAGAGATCCACTTCCATCAGAATCCTTAAACAGTATCATTGTTGAGATATATAATGATCTCCTGGTTCTGCTCATTTCACTTAAGCATCAGTTCATGTAAGTCTCGCCAGTCCTCTCTGTATTCATCCTACTGGTCATTTCTTACAGAAAAATAATATTCCATAACATTCATATACCACAATTTACTCAACCATTCTCCAATTGATGGGCATCCATTCATTTTCCAGTTTCTAGCCACTACAAACAGGGCTGCCACAAACATTTTGGCACATACAGGTCCCTTTTCCTTCTTTAGTATCTCTTTGGGATATAAGCCCAGTAGAAACACTGCTGGTTCAAAGGGTATGCACAGTTTGACAACTGTTTGAGCATAGTTCCAAATTGCTCTCCAGAATGGCTGTATGTGTTCACAATTCCACCAACAATGTATCAGCATCCCTGTTTTCCCACATCCCCTCCAACATTCCGCATTGTCCTTCCCTGTCATTCTAACCAATCTGACAGGTGTGTAGTGGTATCTCAGAGTTGTCTTAATTTGCATTTCTCTGATCAATAGTGATTTGGAGCATATTTTCATATGTCTATAAATAGTTTCAATTTCTTCATCTGAGAATTGTCTGTTCATATCCTTTGACCATTTATCAATTGGAGAATGGCTTGATTTCTTATAAATTAGAGTCAGTTCTCTATATATTTTGGAAATGAGGCCTTTATCAGAACCTTTGACTGTAAAAATGTTTTCCCAGTTTATTGTTTCCTTTCTAATCTTGTCTGCATTTGTTTTGTTTGTACAAAAACTTTTCAATTTGATATAATCAAAATTTTCTATTTTGTGGTCAATAGTGATCTCTAGTTCTTCTTTGGTCATAAATTCCTCCCTCTTGCACAGGTCTGAGAGGTAAACTATCCTATGCTCTTCCAATTATTTATAATTTCATTTTTTAAATCTCATTTTATTTCTTTCCTTATAATCTCATTCTTTATGCCTATGTCATGAACCCATTTTACCTTATCTTGGTGTACAGTGTTAATTGTGGGTCAATGCCTAGTTTCTGCCATACTAATTTCCAATTTCCCCAGCAATTTTTGTCAAATACTGCATTCTTATCCCAAAAACTGGGGTCTTTGGGTTTGTCAAATACTAGATTATTGACTTCCGGCCAAGATGGCGGAGAGGAAATACACTTCTGTGTAATCTCCGTGTTTTTCTCTCACTATTCATTTCATTTCATGCCTCTGAATTAATGCTCGACTGAAAAAAAACCATACAATTACTTACCAAGAGAAACCATCCTTGAGACTCGTCAAGAAAGGTCTGTTTTTGCGCGAGGGAGGGGACGGTATTTGGAAGCAGTCTGCGGGCAGCAGCGGCAACCAGAGCACAGATAGCAGCTCAGAACCGGGTGGAGCGGAGAGGGGGTAGGACGCAATCGCAGCCGTCTCTGCGGTGAGAGCTTTGCTATAGGAGCAAGTCAGCAGCCCAGCAGAGAAGCTAAAAACACCGGGGGTGAAGAATACAATCCCAAACAGCTGGAATTTCTCGGGACCTGGCCACCCCTCCCCCACAGTGTCTTAGCCCGCTCGGATCTCAGAGCGCTCGGATCTCAGTGCGCAGGCGCCATAGCACAGTAGGACCTGTGCCTCACGAATACCCTGCCCCTCCCCCAAAGAAAGCAGCCTCCATTCAAGGGGTTTTTTTTCCTTCTGTTTCTTTGATAGTTTGTCTTTGATAAATAGACAGAATGAGCAAGAAACTGAAAAAGAATTTAACCCTGGACAGCTTTTATACAGATAAAGAGCAGACTCCAAACCCTGAGGAGACTAAAAACAAACAGTCCCCAGGTGAATCCCCGAAGGAAGAGACCTTATGTCCCTCAGCACAGATGAATCTCATGGAGGAAATTAAAAAGGCTCTCACAAGGGAGCTAGAAGAAAAATGGGAAAAGGAGAGGGAGGCTCTGAAAAAGGAGAGGGAGGCTTAGCAAAAGAGCCTGGAGAAGTCAGTTAAAGAGAGAGTGGATAAAGAAACCAAATCCTTGAAAAATAGGATTAGTGAACTGGAAACAGAAAACAGCTCTCTAAAAAACAAAATTGGCGAAATGGAAAAAAATTCCACAGAACAAAAGAACTCAATTGGACAATTAGAGAAAGATCTTAAAAAAGTGAGTGAAGAAAATACCTCACTGAAAATCAGGGTCGAACAATTGGAATTGAATGACTCGAGGAGACAAGAAGAATCAGTCAAGCAAATCCAAAAAAATCAAACAATGGAAAAGGATGTGAAATACCTTCTGGGGAAGACAACAGACCTGGAAAACAGATCCAGGAGAGACAACCTGAGAATCATCGGACTTCCAGAAAAGTATGATGAAAAAAAAAGCCTGAACACTATCTTCCAGGAAATTATCAAAGAGAACTGCCCAGAAGTCATAGAAACAGAAGGTAAAATAGACATTGAAAGAATTCATCGATCCCCTACTGAAAGGGATCCTAAAATCAAAACACCAAGGAATATAGTGGCCAAATGCCAGAACCCTCAGGCAAAGGAAAAAATACTGCAAGCGGCTAGAAAAACCCAATTCAAGTATCAAGGAGCCACAATAAGGATCACCCAGGATCTGGCAGCATCCACATTAAAGGATCGAAGGGCCTGGAATATGATATTCCGAAAGGCTAAGGAACTTGGTATGCAACCAAAAATAACTTACCCAGCGAGATTGAGCATCTTTTTCCAGGGAAGAAGATGGACATTCAACGAAGTAAGCGAATTTCATCTATTTCTGATGAAAAAGCCAGAACTTAACAAAAAATTTGATCTACAAGCACAGAACTCAAGAGAAATCTAAAAAGGTAAAGATTAATCTTGGGAACTATATTTCGGCTGTAAAGATGTATAAAGAATACATGTATACCTTGTTCTAGAAACTAGTTGTGGAAAGGACATTGTACTAGAAAAAAGGGAAAGTGGGGGTACTACATTTCATGAAGAGGCAAAGAAAACCTAGTAAATCTGAGAGAAAGAATGGAGAGGAATGAAAATAGTGAGTATTTTACTGCTTTCAGAATTGGCAGTAAGAGAAGAATTTTAGACATATTCAATCTATGGTGAAACTTCTCCTACCTCATTGAAAAGTGAGAAGGGAAAAGTGAAAAAGGAAGGAATAAGCTAAGTGGAAGGGAATACGGTAACTGGGAGGGAAAGGGGTAAGTTGGGGGGGGGAACTCTAAGGGGGGGGAGGGATACTGAAAAAGGGAGGGCTGTGAGAAGCAAGGGGAGCTCACAAGCTTAATACTGGGAAGGGGGGTAAGGGAGGGGGTAAGGGAGTAAGAAGGGAGAAAAGCATAAACGGGGTTAACAAGATGGCAAGTAATACAGAATTGGTCATTTTAACCATAAATGTGAACGGGGTAAACTCCTCTATAAAGAGGAAGCGGTTAGCAGAATGGATTAAAAGCCAGAATCCTACAATATGTTGTATACAGGAAACACACCTGAAGCGGGGTGATACATGCAGGTTAAAGGTAAAAGGTTGGAGCAAAATCTACTATGCTTCAGGTGAAGCCAAAAAAGCCTGATCTCAGATCAAGCTAAAGCAAAAATTGATCTAATCAAAAGAGATAAGGAAGGGCACTATATCTTGCTAAAGGGTAGAATGAATAATGAAGAAGTATCTATATTAAATATATATGCACCAAGTAGTGTAGCATCTAAATTCCTAAAAGAGAAATTAAGAGAACTGCAAGAAGAAATAGACAGTAAAACTATAATAGTGGGAGATCTCAACCTTGCACTCTCAGAATTAGATAAATCAAACCACAAAATAAATAAGAAAGAAGTCAAAGAGATAAATAGAATACTAGAAAAATTAGATATGATAGATCTCTGGAGAAAATGTAATGGGGACAGAAAGGAGTACACCTTCTTTTCAGCAGTTCATGGAACTTATACAAAAATTGATCATATATTAGGACATAAAAACCTCAAACTCAAATGCAGTAAGGCAGAAATAGTGAATGCATCCTTTTCAGACCATGATGCAGTGAAAATTACATTCAATAAAAAGCCACAGGAAAGTAGACCAAAAAATAATTGGAAACTAAATAATCTCATACTAAAGAATGATTGGGTGAAACAGCAAATTATAGACATAATTAATAACTTCATCCAAGAAAATGATAATAATGAGACATCATACCAAAATGTATGGGATGCAGCCAAAGCGGTAATAAGGGGAAATCTCATATCTCTAGAGGCCTATTTGTATAAAATAGAGAAAGAGAAGGTCAATGAATTGGGCTTGCAACTAAAAATGCTAGAAAAGGAACAAATTAAAAACCCCCAATCAAACACTAAACTTGAAATTCAAAAAATAAAAGGAGAGATCAATAAAATTGAAAGTAAAAAAACTATTGAATTGATTAATAAAACTAAGAGTTGGTTCTATGAAAAAACCAACAAAATAGACAAACCCTTAGTAAATCTGATTAAAAAAAGGAAAGAGGAAAATCAAATTGTTAGTCTTAAAAATGAAAAGGGAGAACTCACCACTAACGAAGAGGAAATTAGAGCAATAATTAGGAGTTACTTTGCCCAACTTTACGCCAATAAATTCGATAACTTAAATGAAATAGAAGAATACCTCCAAAAATATAGCTTACCTAAACTAACAGAGGAAGAAGTAAATATCCTAAACACTCCTATCTCAGAAAAAGAAATAGAACAAACTATCAATCAACTCCCTAAGAAAAAAACCCCAGGACCAGATGGATTTACATCTGAATTCTATCAAACATTTAAAGATCAATTAACTCCAATGCTAAATAAACTATTTGAAGAAGTAGGGATTGAAGGAGTCCTACCAAACTCCTTTTATGACACAGATATGGTACTGATACCTAAACCAGGTAGGCTGAAAACAGAGAAAGAAAATTATAGACCAATCTCCCTAATGAATATTGATGCTAAAATCTTAAATAAAATATTAGCAAAAAGATTACAGAAAATCATCCCCAGGATAATACACTATGACCAAGTAGGATTTATACCAGGAATGCAGGGCTGGTTCAATATTAGGAAAACTATTAACATAATTGACTATATCAACAACCAACCAAACAAAAACCATATGATCATTTCAATAGATGCAGAAAAAGCATTTGATAAAATCCAACAGCCATTCCTAATAAAAACACTTGAGAGCATAGGAATAAAAGGACTTTTCCTTAAAATAGTTAGGAGCATATATTTTAAACCTTCAGTAAGCATCATATGCAATGGGGAAAAACTGGAACCTTTCCGGTAAGATCTGGAGTGAAGCAAGGTTGCCCACTATCACCATTATTATTCAATATTGTATTAGAAACACTGGCCTCTGCAATAAGAGTCGAGAAAGAGATTAAAGGAATTAGAGTAGGCAATGAGGAAACCAAACTATCACTCTTTGCAGATGATATGATGGTATACCTAGAAAACCCCAGAGATTCTACTAAAAAGCTATTAGAAATAATTCATAATTTTAGCAAAGTAGCAGGATACAAAATAAATCCCCATAAATCCTCAGCATTCTTGTACACCACCAACAAAATCCAAGAGCAAGAGATACAAAGAGAAATTCCATTCAAAATAACTGTTGATAGCATAAAATATTTGGGAATCTACCTACCAAAGGAAAGTCAGGAATTATATGAGCAAAATTACAAAAAAGTTTTCACACAAATAAAGTCAGACTTAAATAATTGGAAAAATATTAAGTGCTCTTGGATAGGCCGAGCAAATATAATAAAGATGACAATACTCCCTAAACTAATCTATTTATTTAGTGCTATACCAATCAGACTTCCAAGAAAATATTTTAATGATTTAGAAAAAATAACAACAAAATTCATATGGAACAATAAAAAGTCGAGAATCTCAAGGGAATTAATGAAAAAAAAATCAAATGAAGGTGGTCTAGCTGTACCTGATCTAAAATTATATTATAAAGCAGCAGTCACCAAAACCATCTGGTATTGGCTTAGAAATAGATTAGTTGATCAGTGGAAAAGGTTAGGTTCACAAGACAGAATAGTCAACTATAGCAATCTAGTGTTTGACAAACCCAAAGATTCTAAATTTTGGGATAAGATTTCATTATTTGATAAAAACTGCTGGGATAACTGGAAATTAGTATGGCAGAAATTAGGCAAGGACCCACACTTAACACCACATACCAAGATAAGATCAAAATGGGTCCATGACCTAGGCATAAAGAACGAGATTATAAATAAATTAGAGGAACATAGGATAGTTTATCTCTCAGACTTGTGGAGGAGAAAGAAATTTGTGACCAAAGATGAACTAGAGACCATTACCAATCACAAAATAGAAAATTTTGATTATATCAAATTAAAAAGCCTTTGTACAAACAGAACGAATGCAAACAAGATTAGTAGGGAAGTAACTAACTGGGAAAACATCTTTACAATTAAAGGTTCTGATAAAGGCCTCATTTCCAAAATATATAGAGAACTGACTCAAATTTATAAAAAATCAAGCCATTCTCCAATTGATAAATGGTCAAAGGATATGAACAGACAATTTTCAGATGAAGAAATTGAAACTATTACCACTCACATGAAAGAGTGTTCCAAATCACTATTGATCAGAGAAATGCAAATTAAGACAACTCTGAGATATCACTACACTCCTGTCAGATTGGCTAAGATGACAGGAAAAAACAATGATGAATGTTGGAGGGGATGCGGGAAAACGGGGACATTGATGCATTGTTGGTGGAGTTGTGAACGAATCCAGCCATTCTGGAGAGCGATCTGGAATTATGCCCAAAAAGTTATCAAACTGTGCATACCCTTTGATCCAACAGTGTTTCTATTGGGCTTATACCCCAAAGAGATACTAAAAAAGGGAAGGGGACCTGTATGTGCCAAAATGTTTGTAGCAGCCCTGTTTGTAGTGGCTAGAAACTGGAAAATGAATGGATGCCCATCAATTGGAGAATGGCTGGGTAAATTGTGGTATATGAATGTTATGGAATATTATTGCTCTGTAAGGAATGACCAGCAGGATGAATACAGAGAGGCTTGGAGAGACCTACATGGACTGATGCTAAGTGAGATGAGCAGAACCAGGAGATCATTATACACTTCGACAACGATATTGTATGAGGATGTATTCTGATGGAAGTGGATTTCTCTGACAAAGAGACTTAACTGAGTTTTATTGGAGAAATGATGGACAGAAACAGCTACACCCAAAGAAGGAATACTGGGAAATGAATGTGAACTATTTGCATTTTTGATTTTCTTCCCGAGTTATTTTTACCTTCTGAATCCAATTCTCCCTGTGCAACAAGAGAACTGTTTGGTTCTGCAAATATGTATTGTATCTAGGATATACTGCAACATGTTTAACATATATAGGACTGCTTGCCATCCTGGGGGGGGGGGAGGAGGGAGGGAGGGGGAAAAAACGAAACATAAGTGATTGCAAGGGATAATGTCGTGTAGAAATTATCCTGGCATGGATTCTGTCAATGCGAAGTTATTATTAAATAAAATAAAATTTATTATAAAAAAAAAAAAAAAAAAAAAAAAAAAAAAAAAAAAAAAAACAAATACTAGATTATTAAAGTTATTGGCTGTTTTGTCCTTTGAACGTAACCTTTTCCATTGATCAACTAGTCTATTTCTTAGTTAATACCAGATGGTTTTAGTAACTGCTGCTTTATAACATAATTTTAGATCTGGTACAGCTAGGCCACCTTCATTTGATTTTTTTTTCACTAATTCCCTTGAAATTCTTGACCAAAATATTAAATGCTCTTGGATTGGGCAAGGAAATATAATAAAGATGATCATACTACCTAAACTAATCTATTTATTTAATGCTATACCAATTAGACTCCCAAAAAACTATTTTGATGACCTAGAAAAAATAACAACAAAGTTCATATGGAAAAACAAAAGATCTTTGATGACTCTTAAAGAATGCTATACAGATTTTTTTTTTTTTGGTCATGGCCTTCAGATCAATATTTTAAAATTGTAGATATATTTTCCATATAAGCTGTTTTTCCATGAGATATTTTACATTTTCTTCCATTTTTCATTCTTTTTAGTTTGTTTGATTATTATTATTGTTATTATTTTTGCTTTTTGCTGAGGCAATTGGGGCTAAGTGAATTGCCCAGTATCATATAGCTAGGAAGTGTTAAGTGTGTAAGACCAGAATTGAATTCAAATTATTCTGACTTTAGGGCTGGTACTCTATCCACAATGCCACCTCGCTGCCCATATTTATTTTTTTAAATAACATTTTTATTGACAGAACCCATGCCAGGGTAATTTTTTACAACATTATACCTTGTACTCACTTCTGTTCCAATTTTTCCCCTCCCTCCCTCCACTCCTTCCCCCAGATGGCAAGCAGTCCTATACATGTTAAATATGTCTCAGTGTATCCTAGATACAATATATGTGTGCAGAACTGAACAGTTCTCTTGTTGCACAGGGAGAATTGGATTCAAAAGGTAGAAATAACCTGGGAAGAAAAACAAAAATGCAAACAATTTACATTCATTTCCCAGTGTTCTTTCTTCGGGTGTAGCTGCTTCTGTCCATCATTGATCAATTGAAACCGAGTTAGATCTCTTTGTCAAAGAAATCCACTTCCATCAGAATATATCCTCATAGAGTATCATTGTTGAAGTATATAATGATCTCCTGGTTCTGCTCATTTCACTTTCGCTGTTTATATTTGACTAATTCTTGATCTCTCATAGAGTCATTAGCTTCCTTTAACCTGGTTCTAGTTTTCAATGTGTGATTTACTTCAGTTAGCTTTTGTAGCTCTTTTTTCCATTTGATTAATTCTACTCTTCAAGATGTTTTCTTCAGTGAATTTTATTTCATTTCATTTTTTTTGCATTTGGACAATTGTTTTTCTTAAAGAATTGTTTTCTTTAGTTATTTTTTAATCCTTCATTTTACATGCTATTGACTCTCTTGCATACCTCTTGTTTCTTTTCCCAATTTTTCTTTTATCTCTCTTATTTGTCTTTTAAAATCTTTTGAGTAATTACAAGAAGCCACTTTTAGCTTGAGACCAATTCATATCACTCTAAGATTTCCCTTGTGGGCATTTTGTCTCTTCTGAGTTGGTATTTTGGTCTTACCTGTCAGAGGTTATGGTTGAGCTCTGCTCCTGGGATAGAAGACACACTGTCCCAAGCTTCTTGTGAAGCTTTGAGCCTCGGGTTTGAGTACACAGATTCCTTGTATTTAGTGTATTGATCCTATAATTGGATAACCCTACTTGCTCTCTCCAGGCCACAGCCTAGTTTCCTAGATGAACAACTTGCCTTCTGTGCTTAAATTGAACGCTGACCCACTGGTCTGCTCAGTTAATGAAGCAGGACCAATGATCTCAGTTGCTGATCTGCAGTGATTAAGACACTCTCACTAGCTTTCTCAGCCACTGTCTGAACTGGACTCAGCACTCCTTTCAACTCAGTAAAACTGTCCTTCATGAGGTGGAGAGTGGTTTGATTCTATCAATGTTCAGAGACTTGGTTTCATGTAGTTTTTGAGGAAACCTGGGAAAGCTCAAGCAGTTTTCTGGGTCCTCTCTGCCATCTTGGTTCTGCCCCTAGAACTCTATCAGCATTTCTTCATATGAACAACAAAGCCCAGAAACAAGAGATAGAAAAAGAAATTCTATTTAATATAACTATAGACAACATAAAATATTTGGGTATCTACTTGCTAATACAGTCAGGAACTATACCCCACTACCACTACACACCTATCAGATTGGCTAGAAAGACAGAGAAAGATCCATTCTGTTGGAAGGGATGTGGGAAAACAGGGATGCTGATACATTATTGGTGGAATTGTGAACACATCCAGCCATTCTGGAGAGCAATTTGGAACTATTCTCAAAAAAATTATCAAACTGTGCATACCCTTTGATCCAGCAGTGTTTCTACTGAGCTTATACCCCAAAGAGATACTAAAGAAGGGAAAGGGATCTGTATGTGCCAAAATGTTTGTGCTAGCCCTGTTTGTAGTGGCTAGAAGCTGGAAAATGAATGGATGTCCATCAATTGGAGAATGGTTGAGTAAATTGTGGTATATGAACATTATGGAATATTATTGTTTTGTAAGGAATGACCGGCACAATGAATACAGAGAGGACTGGCAAGACTTACATGAACTGATGCTAAGTGAAATGACCAGAACCAGGAGATCATCATATACCTCAACAACAATATTGTTTGAGGATGTATTCTGATGGAAGTGGATCTCTTCGATAAAGAGAGCTAATTCAGTTTCAATTGATCAAGGATGGACAGAAGCAGCTACACCCAAAGAAAGAACACTGGGAAATGAATATAAACTGCTCGCATTTTTGTTTTTCTTTCCGGGTTATTTATACCTTCTGAATCCAATTCTCCCTTTGCAACAAGAAAACTGTTCAGTTCTGCACACATATATTGTATCTAGGATATACTGTAACCTATTTAACATGTAAAGAACTGCTTGCCATCTGGGGGAGGGGGTGGAGGGAGGGAGGGGAAAATCGAAACAAAAGTGAGTGCAAGGGATAATGATGTAAAAAATTACCCTGTCATGGGTTCTGTCAATAAAAAGTTATTAAAAAAAAAAAGGAACTATATCCACACAATTACCAAACATTTTTCACACAAATAAAGTCACATCGAAACAACTGGAAAATAACAATTACTCCAAGATAAGTTCATCTAATATAATAAAAATGACAATTCTACCTAAATTAATCTATTTATTCAGTACCATACCAATCAAGATAACCAAAAAAAAAATTGTTTCATCAGCTAGAAAAAATAAGAAGAACATTTATCTAGAAAAACAAAAAGTCAAGAATATCAAGGGAATTCTTGAACAAAACACAAATAAAATGGCTTAACAGTACCAGATCTCAAACTATATTATTAAGTGTAAATCTTCAAAACTATATGATACTGGCTAAGACACAAATATGAGACTGGCTAAGACGGAGTAGAACTGGTAACAAGATACAGCAATAAACAATCTTGGTAATCTACTGTTTGATAAACATAAAAAATCTAGTTTCTGTAATAAGAACTTACTACTTTACAACAATTTATGAGAAAACTTTAAAGTAGTATTGCATAAACTAGACATAGACTAACATCTCATAATCTATCTTAGAAAAGGTTGGAACGACTATATTATTTAAACCAAAGGGTGGTACTATAAGCATATTCAAAGAGCAAAAACAGTTTATCTGTCAGCTCCTTGAAGCTCTATAACCAAACCCGACATAGAGAACATTAAGAAATACAAAAGGGATAACTTTTATTACATTAAATTAAAAGGGGTTTGCACAAACAAAACCAATGTAATCAATATTGGAAGAAAAGCTGAAAGCTAGAACATATTTTATAGCCAATGTTTCTGATAAAGGCTTCAACTCTAAACCCATATGAAGAACAGAGTTGAATTTAGAAGAATGCAAATAATTTCCCTATTGAGAAATGGTCAAAGATATGAACAGGCAATTTTCAGATGAATAAATTAAAGATATCATCTATAGTCAAATAAAAAATACTCTCAATAACTGTTTATTAGACAAATGCAAATTGAAAGAACTCTGAGGTACTGCATCACACCTCAAATTGGTTAATATAAGAAAAAAGGAAAATGACAAATGTTTGAGAAGATGTGGAAAAATTGATACACTAATACACTATTTATTGGTGAAGTTGAAAACAGAACCACTCATTCAAAAGAGCATTTTGGAACTATTTTCACAGAGCAACCAAACTGTGCATATCCTTTGATTCCACAAAACTATTTCTGCATCACAAAAGATATAATAAAAAAAAGAAAGAAAAAAGGACCTAGTTGTACAAAAAATATTATTAGCAGCTCTTTTTTGGGACAGCAAATAATTGGAAATTCAAGGGATGTTTATCAATTGAGGAATGGATTGACAAGTAGTAGTATATGAATATAATGGAATATTATTGTTCAATTAGAAGTGATAAGCAAAAACTAGGAAAAAATGAAATTAAATCAACATATGCTATGTTCACTTCTTTTTTCGTTTTTTGTTTTGTTTTGTTTTGTTTTATCTCTCCCATGTTTTTCCCTTTTGTTTTGTTTTTTCTTTCCCAACATGGTTCATAAAGCAATATGTATTACAAAATAAAGAAATTACAAAAAAAAAAAATAAAATGATGAACATCATGGATAGATCAAGCTAACACAATAAAAAATGATGATTTTACCTAAATTAATCTACTTATTCAGTTCCATACCAATCAAACTGTCAAGAAATTACTTTACAAAGCTAGAAAAAATAATATCAAAACTTATCTGGAAGACTAAAGGAAGGGAATTAATAGAAAAAAAATGCATTTGACGATGGCTTAATTCTACCAGACATAAAACTATATTATAAAGCAGTGGCTATCAAAAACATTTGGTATTGGCTAAGAAATAAAGTAGTTGATTAATGGAATAGATTAGATTCCTTAGACACAATAGTCAAGGACTATAGTAATCTAGTATTTGACAAACCCAAAGGCTCCAACTTCTGGGATAAGATGTCACTATTTGACAAAAATTGTTGGGACAATCGGAAAATAGTATGGCAGAAAAAAGGCATTGACCAATGCCTAACACCCTATACCAAGATAAGGTTGAAATGGGTTTATGATTTAGACATAAAAATTAGGAGAACAAGGGATAATCTACCTCTCAAATCTGTGAGGAAGGAAGAAATTTTGTCAAAGAAGAACTAGAGGAATTATGAAATACAAAATAGATAATTTTGATTATATTAAATTAAACAGGTTTTGTACAAGGAAAATCAATACAACCAATATTAGAAGGAAAGCAGAAAACTGGGGGAAGGCCTCATTTCTAAAATATACAGAATTGACACAAATTTATAAGAATAGAAGCCATTCTCCAATTGACAAGTGGTCAAAGGATATGAACAAATAATTTTCATATGAATAAATTAAAGCCATTTCTAGTCATATTTTAAAATGCCCTAAATCACTATTAATTACATAAATGCAAATTAAGATGACTCTGAGGTACCACTACACACCTCTCAAACTGGCTATGATGACAGGAAAAATAGGGATAGATGTTGGCGAGGATGTGAGAAAACTGGGACACTAATCATTGTTGGTAGATCTGTGAACTAATCCAACCTTTCTGGAGAGCAATTTGGAACTGCTCAAAGGGCTATCAAACTGCATGCTTTTTGATTCAGTAGTGTTTCTACTGGGCCTGTATCCCAAAGAGATCATTAAAAAAAGGAAAAAGACCCCAAAATATTTTAGCAGTTATTTGGGTCATATAAAGGAGCTAGAAACTAAGAAATTGCCCATCAGTTGGGGAATGGCTGAATAAATTGTGGTATATGAATTTAAGGGAACATTATTGTTCTATAAGCCATGATCAGTAGGATGATTTCAGAAAGACCTGGATAAACTTACATGAACTGATAATAAGAGAAGTGAGTAGAACCAAGATAACCAAGTACACAGAAGCAAAAAGACTTAGCTCTTTTCAACAATAACATGATTAAGGTAAATTCCAATAGACTTGTGATGGAGAGAGACATTTGCATCAAAAAAAAAAAAAAAAAGGACTATCACAACAGCGGTTTTACCTTTTTGTTGTTATTTGCTTGCTTTTTTCTCACTTTTCCCCTTTTTTATTCTGATTTCTTTTGTGTAGCATGATAATTGTGGAAATACATATAGAAGAATTGCATCTGTTTAACATATATTAGATGACTTGATGTCTTGGGGAGGGGGCTGAGGGGAAAAGGGGGAGAAAAATTTGGAACATGTTTTTGAAAGGATGGATGTTGAAAGCTGTCTTTGCATATGTATTCTGAAAATAAAAAGTAATTGTTAAGAAAAAAAAAAGAAGATGAGTAGGCAGATTTCAGAAAACACATGAACTGATGCTAAGTGAAGTAACCAGAACAAGGACAACATTATACACAGCAATGGTAACATATAGTCATCAACAATGATAGACTCATCTAATCTCAGCAATACAATGATCACAGATAATTCCAAGACTTGTAATGTAAAATGCCATCCACATCCTGAGAAATAACTATGTTCTGAATGAAGAACAAAGCATATTTTTTATTTATTTTTTCTTTCTTATTATTGTTTCATTTTGTTCTGGTTTTTATTTCACAGAATGACTATTATGGAAATATGCTTCACATGAATATACACATATATCAAATTGCTTGTTGTCTTGGGGAATAAGGGTAAGGGAGTGAGGGGGAATTTTGGAACTAGAAATGTTACAAAGTGAATGCTGAAAATTTTCTTTATATGCAATTGGAATAAAATATTATTAAGTGAGAAAAAGAAAAGATGAAGATTTATAACCACTGTTAATGGGCTAGGAGACACAGGACAATTATATAAGGAAAAAAAGAAATCTTGGAATGCCCTTATTGTTAGCCCATTTAAGAAAGCAGGGAGAGGTTGGGAATAAGTGTTATTAGGAGTACCATAAAGAATAAATAAGTAAAGAGTAAAGCTATAGGTAGCTAGATAACTCAGTGGATAGAATATCAGGCTTAAATTCAAGAAAGCTAGATTTCTAAAAGTGTCTCATATTTCTATGAATTGTTCTGTCTTGATAGAGTTACTCAACTTCTATTGCCTTTAATTTTACATAAAATAGAGATACTTATGTTACCTCTTCACAGGGTTGTTGCGAAAATCAAACACATATTAAAAACTTCAGGCAATCCAATAATTTTAAAATTGTCTCTTCTTCTTTTCACATTTTCTTGCATTGTTTTCATTCTTTGAAAAAGAAGGAAAGAAAGCCCTCTATTTCATTGATTTTTTCCCTCTGAAGAATTATACTGTTTTGCTGGGAAACTGGCTCTTGGTTGTATAAACTATTGTTTTGGATGTGTTTTATTATTTCTTGATTTTTCATAAATGTATTAACTTTCATTTGCTCAATTGTAATATTTAGGCATTATGTTCTTCACTGAGCTTTTGTAACTCCTTTTACATTTGGCCAATTCTACTTTTTCAGAAGGTGTTTTTTCAATAAAATTTTATGCCTTTCTTTTGTATTTGACCAATTCTTCTCTTTAACATATATCTCTCCTCATTTTCCTTTTGTAACTCCCTCATGATTTGACTAATCTCCTTTCAAGATGTTATTTTTCTCAGTATAAAGAATCAACTAAAGAAACTAAAAAGAATGAAAAAAATGAAAGAAAATGTGAAAAGAAGAAGAGACAATTTTAAAATTATTGGATTGCCTGAAGGCCATGACCAAAAAAAAGAGCTTGAATAATATTTTTATAAGTAATCATTAAGGAAAAATGCCTCAAATATTATAGAAACAAAGGTATAAAAACTGATTGAAAGAATCCATCAATCACCTTCAGAAAAAAAAATAGGTTCCACAAAGAAAACCCCAACACTCACATTGTTGTGAAACTCAAAACTAAAATCTTGAGTAAAAAATACTGCAAGCTGTCAGACAAAAACAATCCAAATATCAAGGAACAACAGTCAGGATTGTCCAGGATCTGACAACTTCTACAATAAAGAATGGGAGGACTTGGAATGCCATATTCTGGAAGGCAAATGATTTAGGGTTACAATCAAGAATTAATTATCTAGAGAGACTCAGCATCATCTTTCAGGGGAGGCAATTGAGCTTCAATGAATTAAGAGACTTTCAATCATTTATATTACAAAAACTAAAACAAAACAGAAAAATTTAATGTAGAAACACAGAACTCAAGAGAACCATTAAAAAAATGGATTGGGGGATATATACATACATATATATATATATATATATATATATATATATATGTATATATATATATATATATATACACACAATACATATATGTATATACACAATATATATATGTATGTATATATATAAACAGTTTAACTTTTAAATCATATATAAAGCATATATATGTGTATATGATTTAAAAGTTAAACAGTTTACATTCTTAGATGGGAAAATGCTATCTATAAATTTTGAGAACTTTATCTGTCACTGGGGCAGAGGAGGGAAGGCATCACATAGACAGAGGATATGGTTGTTAATGAACTCTGATATGATGACATCAATGAAAAAGACATTAAGGAGTAAAAAAAAAAAAGTTTTGTACTGGAAAACAAAGAAAAGGGGAGTATAATGGGATAATCAGTACATATGAAGAAGCTCAAAAGACCTATTAAAAATGAGGGAAAGAAGGGAGGAGAATGAGTGTTGTTTGAAGGTTGAGCTCATCAATTTTGGCTCTAAGACAGAATTACTTAATAGTTCAATTAAGTATAGAAATTTTTCTAGCCCTATAAAGAATTAGGAGAAAGAGGGAAAAAAGGGAGGAGCAGGATAAAAGGGAGAGCAGAAACACTAGAGAAAATAGTAACAGAAGAGGGAACTAGGAGAAGGGGAATGATAGGAGATAAGGTAAAGGATAGGGTGGGTTAAAAAAAAAAAACAGACTGAGGACTTGGTGAAAAGAGACAACAAAAGTATATATAGAGGAGAAAACAAAATAGAGGAAAATAGTTGGTAATCATAACTGTGAATGTGAATGGGATGAATACTCTCATAAAATAGCAGCGAATAGCAAAGTGGATTTAAAAAACAAAATCCTATAACATGTTGTTTACAATAAACATATTTGACCCAGAGAGATACATATAGAGTAAAGGTAAAAGCCTGGAACAGAATTTATTAAATTTAAATTAAAGTAGAAGAGAAAAGCAGAAATAGCACTTTTCTGATCTCAGATAAAGCAAAAGAAAATAATAGATCTTATTAAAAAACATAAGGAAGGAACATGCATGTGATAAAGAGTACCTATACTAAATGTGTATGCACAAAATATAGAAAAGCCAAATTCTTCCAGAAGATTTTAAGCCAGTTACAGGAAGAAGTAGACATCAAAATTGTACTATTTTGTCCTACTCTATGGCAGCAAGTCTGACAATACAACTGAAATGGATAAATATTTACAAATATGCAAATTGCTCATATGAACAGAAGAGGAAATAAATTACTTCAATAGTCCTATTTTAGAAAAAAAAATAAATTTAAAAAGTCATTGATGAACTCTCTAAGACAAAATGTCCAGGGCCAGATGTATGTACAAGTGAATTCTGTCACCAGAAAGATGCAAACAAGAAAAAGAAAATTATATACCGATTTCCCTAATAATTATTGATACAAACTTTTTAAATAAAATATTAGCAAAGACATTACAGCAACTTATCAGCGGGATTATATACTATGGTATACCTAGAGAACCCCAGAGATTCTACTAAAAAGCTATTAGAAATAATTCATAATTTTAACAAAGTAGCTGGCTACAAAATAAATCCCCATAAATCCTCAGCATTTTTATACATCACCAACAAAACGCAATAGCAAGAGATACAAAGAGAAATTCCATTCAGAATAACTGTTGATACCATAAAATATTTGGGAATCTATCTACCAAAGGAAAGTCAGGAATTATATGAGCAAAATTATAAAAAAGTCTCCACACAAATAAAGTCAGACTTAAATAATTGGAAAAATATTAAGTGCTCTTGGATCGGCCGAGCAAACATAATAAAGATGACAATACTCCCTAAACTAATCTATTTATTTAATGCTATACCAATCAGACTTCCAAGAAAATATTTTAATGATCTAGAAAAAATAACAACAACATTCATATGGAACAATAAAAAGTCGAGAATCTCAAGGGAATTAATGAAAAAAAAAAATCAAATGAAGGTGGCCTAGCTGTACCTGATCTAAAATTATATTATAAAGCAGCAGTCACCAAAACCATTTGGTATTGGCTAAGAAATAGATTAGTGGATCAATGGAAAAGGTTAGGTTCACAAGACAGAATAGTCAACTATAGCAATCTAGTGTTTGACAAACCCAAAGACCCTAACTTCTGGGATAAGAATTCATTATTTGATAAAAACTGCTGGGATAATTAGAAATTAGTATGGCAGAAATTAGGCACGGACCCACACTTAACACCATATACCAAGATAAGATCAAAATGGGTCCATGACCTAGGCATAAAGAACGAGATTATAAATAAATTAGAGGAACATTGGATAGTTTATCTCTCAGACTTGTGGAGGAGAAAGAAATTTGTGACCAAAGATGAACTAGAGACCATTACTGATCACAAAATAGAAAATTTTGATTACATCAAATTAAAAAGCCTTTGTACAAATAAAATTAATGCAAACAAGATTAGAAGGGAAGCAACAAACTGGGAAAACATCTTCACAGTTAAAGGTTCTGATAAAGGCCTCATTTCCAAAATATATAGAGAACTGACTCAAATTTATAAGAAATCAAGCCATTCTCCAATTGATAAATGGTCAAAGGATATGAACAGACAATTTTCAGAGGATGAAATTGAAACTATTACCACTCATATGAAAGAGTGTTCCAAATCATTATTGATCAGAGAAATGCAAATTAAGACAACTCTGAGATACCACTATACTCCTGTCAGATTGGCTAAGATGACAGGAAAAAATAATGATGAATGTTGGAGGGGATGCAGGAAAACGGGGACACTAATGCATTGTTGGTGGAGTTGTGAATGAATCCAACCATTCTGGAGAGCAATCTGGAATTATGCCCAAAAAGTTATCAAATTGTGCATACCCTTTGATCCAGCAGTGTTTCTATTGGCCTTATACCCCAAAGAGATACTAAAGAAGGGAAAGGGACCTGTATGTGCCAAAATGTTTGTAGCAGCCCTGTTTGTAGTGGCTAGAAACTGGAAAATGAATGGATGTCCATCAATTGGAGAATGGCTGGGTAAATTGTGGTATATGAATGTTATGGAATATTATTATTCTGTAAGAAATGACCAGTAGGATGAATACAGAGAGGACTGGCGAGACTTACATGAACTGATGCTAAGTGAAATGAGCAGAACCAGGAGATCATCATACACTTCGACAATGATATTGTATGAGGACATATTTTGATAGAAGTGGATTTCTTTGACAAAGAGACCTAACTGAGTTTCAATTGATAAATGATGGACAGAAACAGCTACACCCAAAGAAAGAACACTGGGAAACGAATGTGAATTATCTGCATTTTGGTTTTTCTTCCCAGGTTATTTATACTTCTGAAGCCAAATCTCCCTGTGCAACAAGAGAACTGTTCAGTTCTGCAAATATATATTGTATCTAGGATATACTGCAACATATCTAACATATATAGGACTGCTTGCCATCTGGGGGACTGGGTGGAGGGAGGGAGGGGAAAAATCAGAACAGAAACGAGTGCAAGGGATTATGTTGTAAAAAAAAATTACCCTGGCATGGATTCTGTCAATATAAAGTAATTATTAAATAAAAATTAAAAAAAAAAGATTATATACTATGATCAAGTGGGATTTAACCAGGAAAATAGGGCTTGTTCAATATGGAAAGCTGTTACCATAATTGATCATATCAATAACAAAACCAACAGAAGTCATATGATAATCTCAAAAGATGCAGAAAAATCTTTTGACAAAATGCAGCACCCATTCCTATTAAAACACTAGAGAGCATAGGGATAAAGGGAGATTTCCTTAAAATAATAAGCAGTATCTATTTAAAACCAATAGCAAGCATTATGTGTAATGGAGAGAAACTGGATGCATTCCCAATAAGATCAAGGGTAAAACAATCACCACTATTATTCAACATTGTACTAAAATTTTTGGCTTTATAAATAAGAAAAGAAAAAATAAAGGAATTAGAACAGGTGATGAAGAAACAAAATTGCACTCTTTGCAAATGATATGATGATACACTTAGATAATCCTAGAAATCCATATAAAAACCTACTGGAAACAATTCACAACTTTAGCAAAGTGGCAGGTATAACATAAACCCATACAAATCATCAGCATTTCTATATATTAAAGGCAAAGCCCATCATCAAGAGATAGAAAAAGAAATTCCATTTGAAATTACTGTAGACAAAATAAAATATTTATGGGTCTGCCTGCCAAGACAAATTCAAAAACTATATGAACACAATTACAAAACACTTCTCACAAAAACAAAATCAGATCTAAATAATTGGAAAAATATCAGTTGTTCATGACTGGCCCAAGTTAATATGATAAAAATGACAATGCTGCCTAAATTGGTCTATTTGTTCAGTGCCATACTAATCAAACTGCCAAATCATTTTTTTTTAATAGAAGCAGAAAAAATACTAACAAAATTCACGTGGATGAACAAAAGGTCAAAAAACCTGTTTTTGTTCTACCATCTTGACTCTTCTTCTCATCTCCCCAGAAACACTCCTATCTTTTTTATCTTTTTTTTTTTTTGCCAAGCCAAACTAGTTTTTAATTCTTTGAGGCTTACTTTTTTCCTTTTGTTAATTCTGATCAGTCCATGATGTCCCATTAATGTATGTTATGGGCCAGAACTCTTGTACTTAAAACAAGGATTCTAATAAAGTGCTAAGTGGAATTAATAAGACAATAGTTATCTAGTTTATCATGGTGATTAATAGTTCTCTAGTTCAGTACATGTACTTAGTACTTAATATAGTTCTATAAGATTCACACTTGATGTAATTATAATAAAGTATATAACAGCCACCAGGGATTGAGAGACAGATTCATTCATTCCATCATCCACCTTTGTAGCAGCTAGAGGCTGAAGCACAGACTCAGAGATAGATTCATTCACTCCATCTCATACCACTATGGTGGCAGGCCCATCCTACTTAGCTTCTCCACTGAAACCAAGACTCTGAAAGCCTTTTCAGAAATCTAGTCTGGGCCCCAAGCAAGGAAACTAGACTGTGAAGGAGAGAATAAAGGATTTGGACTTTAACACCTAGCTATTCTTGTGGTGATTACTCTACTGAAAAGAAGGCTGTTTCCAAGATCTTCAGAAAACCAATGAGAACATTACAAATGTAATTAAAATACTCTCATCCTTTTGTCTCCTAAATGGTCTATTCATCTCCACTACACTGAATTTGAATTTCTGGATCTGCCCCCTTGACTTAAATTGCTAACTTTCCAAGCCAGGGTCATGCTGCTCTGTGTTGTGGATAGAAGTAAGCACATTGCTGTCATTTATCAAACATTAACAATGCTCTTTTCCACATGATCACAAAGTAAAGAGGCCCAAATAAGTAACTCTTAAAGAAATAAAATTTAGTTACACATATTCATATGGAATATCTGCCTCTTTCTTTTCTGCCCAAAGGGTTTTTTGTACCATATAGAAAGCTGAATTCTGAATTACAAATCAATTGCCTTTATAACACTTCTCAAGCTGACCACCATTTAATTTGTAGAGAGAAAGATAATAGATAGTTACAAATTTAATCGGAGAAAAGCCTCAGGGAAAGGAATCATTTTAAATGAATAAAAATCTTGCCTTCAACAATTCTGATTTAACAGATTAAAAAATGTATTTTTATATTAAAACAAAATATTTAATAGTAATAATCTATCCAAATATACTTATTCAAAAAAGCAAATTCATCCTGATGACCTCAGAATAAATCATCAATTAATATTATTTTTCATCCTTAATTTATCTCTTTCTCTTTCCTAATCCTCAAATTATCAAAAGTAAATTGTGAACTGGGAAAACTCTTGAACCTTTGCAGCTTCATTGTCTCCTAGCATTAGCTAAGGGTGACAGTTGTTAATAATGCTGAAGAAGAGAGCATCTGAATTTAGAATAAAGAACAAAAATTGGTAGCTCAGATGAAAAACATAAAATAGATGGAATGCAATTAACCAAATTCTCCTTTAACTAGGAAATTGAGGAATCTTTGTGTCATAAGGTTATTTCCTTTTTGACTGTTCTTTTTCTTAACTCTCCCAAACACTGCTTCTGAGTGAAACATATTATATCAAAATCAAGAAAGACTGAATCCATTAAAAAACCCTTTTAAAGTAATGTGTGGTGAAATGTATGCCTCGGTTTACATTCCTAATAGAGGTAACTATGCAATATTCCAGTCACTCTCTCTATCTTTTAAGTTTATTAGGATTCTAATAGGAATAAGAGCATTCTAATAGATGGCAAATAATTCCTGACTACCCACACATTCTTCCATAAGGGAGAAAAGAGAAAACCATGTTATCTACACTTTACAATCCCATTTGGCCATCTAAATATAATGAAAGGATGAAAAATTCTGTCATGCAATGAACTTTTACTTGTAACAGGACCTGGGGGGTTTCAGATTCCCATATAATTATTACCTTTGGAATAACTTAGAGAATCTTTGGGACTGGGATTTTTTTTTCCTTTTTATTTATTTATTTATTTGTTTGTTTGTTTATTTATTTATTTTTTATTAATAATTATAACTTTTTATTGATAGAACCCATGCCTGGGTAATTTTTTTACAACATTATCCCTTGCACTCACTTCTGTTCCAACTTTTCCCCTCCCTCCCTCCATCCCCTTCCCTAGATGGCAAGCAGTCCTATATATGTTAAATATGTCATAGTATAACCTAGATATAATATATGTGTGCAGAACCAAATAGTTCTTTTGTTGCACAGGAAGAATTGGATTCAAAAAGTAAAAATAACCTGGGAAGAAAAACCAAAATGCAAACAGTTTACATTCATTTCCCAGTGTTCTTTCTTTGGGTGTAGCTGCTTCTGTCCATCATTGATCAATTTAAACTGAGTCAGATCTTCTCTTTGTCAAAGAAATACACTTCCATCAGAATACAACCTCATTAATTCCCTTGAAATTCTTGACCTTTTGTTTTTCCATATGAATTTTGTTGTTATTTTTTCTAATTCATCAAAGTAGTTTTTTGGGAGTCTGATTGGTATAGCGCTAAATAAGTAGATTAATTTAGGTAGCATTGTCATCTTTATTATATTTGCTCGCCCAATCCAAGAGCATTTAATATTTTGGTCAAGAATTTCAAGGGAATTAATGAAAAAAAATCAAATGAAAGTGGCCTAGCTGTACCAGATCTAAAATTATATTATAAAGCAGCAGTTACTAAAACCATCTGGTATTGGCTAAGAAATAGACTAGTTGATCAATGAATGTTAGGTTCAAAGGACAAAACAGCCAATAACTTTAATAATATAGTGTTTGACAAACCCAAAGACACCAGTTTCTGGGATAAGAATGCATTATTTGACAAAAATTGCTGGGAAAATTGGAAATCAGTATGGCAGAAACTAGGCATTGACCCACACTTACCACCATACACCAAGATAAGGTCAAAATGGGTTCATGATCTAGGTATAAAGAATGAGATGATAAATAAATTGGAAGAGCATAGGATAGTTTACCTGTCAGACCTGTGGAAGAGGGAGGAATTTATCACCAAAAAAGAACTAGAGATCACTATTGACCACAACATAGAAAATTTTGATTATATCAAACTGAAAAGTTTTTGTACAAACAAAACAAATGCAAACAAGATTAGAAGGGAAACAATAAACTGGGAAAACATTTTTACAATCAAAGGTTCTGATAAAGGCCTCATTTCCAAAATATATAGAGAACTGACCCTAATCTATAAGAAATCAAACCATTCTCCAATTGATAAATGGTCAAAGGATATGAACAGACAATTCTCAGATGAAAAAATTGAAACTATTTATAGACATATGAAAATATGCTCCAAATCA
This sequence comes from Antechinus flavipes, assembly GCF_016432865.1. Classification (NCBI taxonomy): domain Eukaryota; kingdom Metazoa; phylum Chordata; class Mammalia; order Dasyuromorphia; family Dasyuridae; genus Antechinus; species Antechinus flavipes. The sequence continues at coordinate 294,401,635 of NC_067401.1, read as the reverse complement.
TTATTAATCAGAGAAATGCAAATTAAGACAACTCTGAGATACCACTACACACCTGTCAGATTGGCTAGAATGACAGGGAAAGATAATGGGGAATGTTGGAGGGGATGTGGGAAAACAGGGACACTGATACATTGTTGGTGGAATTGTGAACACATCCAGCCATTCTGGAGAGCAATTTGGAACTATGCTCAAAAAGTTATCAAGCTGTGCATACCCTTTGATCCAGCAGTGTTTCTACTGGGCTTATACCCCAAAGAGATACTAAAGAAAGGAAAGGGACCTGTATGTGCCAAAATGTTTGTGGCAGCCCTGTTTGTAGTGGCTAGAAGCTGGAAAATGAAAGGATGTCCATCAATTGGAGAATGGTTGAGTAAATTGTGGTATATGAATGTTATGGAATATTATTGTTCTGTAAGGAACGACCAGCAGGATGAATACAGAGAGGACTGGCGAGACTTACATGAACTGATGCTGAGTGAAATGAGCAGAACCAGGAGATCATTATATACCCCACAATGATACTGTTTGAGGATGTATTCTGATGGAAGTGGACCTCTTTGATAAAGAGAACCTTAATTGATCAAAGATGGGCAGAAGCAGCTACACCCAGAGAAAGAACACTGGAAATCAATATAAACTGCTTGCATTTATGTTTTTCCTCCCGGGCTATTTATACCTTCTGAATTCAATTCTCCCTGTGCAACAAGAAAACTGTTTGGTTCTGCACACATATATTGTATCTAGGATATACTGCAACCCATTCAACATGTAAAGGACTCTTGCCATCTGGGGGAAGGGGTGGAGGGAGGGAGGGGAAAAATCGGAACAGAAATGAATGCAAGGGATAATGCTGTAAAAAATTACCCTGGCATGCGTTCTATCAAAAAATTATTAAAAAAAAAAAAAAAAAAGAATACAACCTCATACAGTCTTGCTGTTAAAGTATATAATGATCTCCTGGTTCTGCTCATTTCATTTAGCATCAGTTCATGTAAGTCTCTCCAAGTATCTCTGTATTCATCCTTCTGGTCATTTCTTACAGAACAGGGACTGGGAAATTTTTACACTTAAACTAAAGATTGGTTTTGTATAGTTAAGTATTTTTAGGGAAATAATCATAATCAGCAAGTCACCTCACCAATGGTGTTATTTTTTCATCTTTAATTTTTTTTCTAAACTTACCCTATCCTCTCCATTCTCATCAATCCACAGAAATCCATATGTTCTGGTATCCTATTTTTCTAACTCTTTATTTTATGTTACATTAAATCAGAGGTAGAACTAGTTTAAGAGAGCCAGTTATAAAATTTCTTTGTGATCATATACACATCTGCAAATTCTACAAATTTTGATTTATTGAGTAGACTTAAGAAAGTGATAAAGAAAAAAATAAGGAATTGTTATATAAACATAAAAATATAAAATAGTTTATAAGTAAAAGTAAAGTAATATGAAAATAAAATACAAATATAAAATATCTCAAAATAAAAATAATGAAACTAATAAAAAAAATTAAGTGTATTATCAAAATTCCCAGAGCCAAGAAGAAATAATTACTGAATTGTAACTCTTCCATATTCACTTTCAAACAACCAGAAAATAGTGGTATGCAACAAATCCTGGAACAGCAAAATCAGCAAAAATGCAGAGCTGAAAAAAATCCTTTAGCTCAATAAACTTGGAAGATGCTCAAGAAGGGTCTGTCTTATACTTGTAAGTGATATGACATCAAATCAACCAGTTGGAGTTTTTTCATCCCAGTCTGTTGAAATTAGCAAAAACCAAAACTTCCCATCACCCCATGACTTAACATAGCCATGGGAAGAAAACGCCAGTTCTAAAAGCTACCATATGCTTCAGTTTAGGCTTAGGCAAATAGGGAGTCTTTAAAGGACAAAACAACATAAACTTCAATGTAGCTCTAAGAATCACACAAAATATTTGCCTCATCCCATGCCAGACACCATCACTAGTACCCCAGCTCTGCATCAGGTAAGATATCAGACCACTATAGATTCTAGCAGTGCAGCCACCCATCACCACACTTCCTTAATACAGCACTAGATACAAGGGGCTCCCTGAACCTTAAGGCAGCATCAATGTAGCACCAGACAAACAACCGGGGCCAGTATCCATTGGCAAAAAAGACTAAGATAGCTTCTTCCACCCTGGAAGAAGAGCTCAAATTTAAAAGGAAGCAAAAGGACAAAAAAATAGATGAGCAAAGAACAACAGCAAAGATTTTGACCATAGAAAGTTATTACAGAAATAGAAAAGAGCAAGACATAAACTCAGAAAAAAAAATTTCAAAGTACCTATGAACAAAAGTCCAAAGAAAAATAAGAAGCCCAAAAAAAAAAAAAAAAAAAAACCTCATGTAAGAGCTCTAAAAGAAGCTTAAAATTTATATGAGAGGAAGAATTTAAAAAATGAGAAAAGAAATGAGAATAGATTCAAAAGAACTTTGAAAAAAGAGACAACAGCTTGGAAAAAGAAAGCAACTCCCTAAAAAGTGCCATCGGCTAAATGGAAAAGAAGTACAAAAGCTAACTGGAGAAAATAGATTCTTAAAAGTTAAAATTGAGCAAGTGGAAATTAATGACTCTGGGAGACATCAAGAATAAATCAAACAAAAATTTTAAAATGAAAAAATAAATAAATATAAAATACTTCACTGGGGCAAAAAAAAAAAAAAACAAACAAAACTATTGATATGGAAAATAGATCCAGGAAAGATAATTTCAGGAAATATGGATTACCTGAAAGTCATAAGCAAAATGATATGGGCATAGAATCTTTGAAGAAATTATCAAGGAAAATTATCCTGATGTTCTGGAACCAGGAGGCAAAATAAACATTGAAAGAATGCACCCATCACTTCAGGAAAGAGATCTCAAAATAAAAACTGCAACGAAAATAATAGCCACTTTACAGAATTATCACATCAAGTCAAAAATACTAAAAGTGTCCAGAAAGAAATAATTCAGATATCAAAGAGTCACAAAAAGAATTACACAGGACTTAGCAGCTTCAACATCAAAGAATAAGAGGTCATGGACCATGGTATTCTGGAAAGCAAAAGGAGCTAAAGACTATAATTAATAATCACCTACCTAGCAAATTAAGCATAATATCCCAATGTGGGAGAGAAGAGGGAGAAAAGGTCATTCAATGAAATAGAATTATTTCAAGCTTTCATAAGAAAAATACCAAAATTTAACAAAAACAAAAAAATTATCTTCAATAATAAGACACGAGAAACCTAAAATGGTTAACAGGAAAGTAAATCATAAGGGCTTCAATGAAGATGAGCCATTTATAACTCAACATAGGAAAATTGTACCACTAATAGTACCTTTAAAAATAATGTCAATAGACAGAGGGTATGGGTATCAGGTGAAGTTGAGAAGGTAACATAAAAATATCTAAATCATGAAAAAGAGGAGTACATTTCACATGTAGAGACACAAAAGTTGATGTAAGAAGTGGTAAAGATAGTGAGATGGGCAATGAGCATGACTTAAACCATAGTCTCATTAGAACAGATTCAAACAAGGTATAATACACTTAATCAGTTGATTAGAGCAATCTATTTTACCTGACAGAAATGGGAAAAGATGGAAAAAATTGCCAGAAGGGAGGGAAGTTTGGGGGAGGGGAAAGATAGAAGCAAAAGCACTGGAGAGGACAAACAGAAGGGAAGATTAGGTGGAAGGGAATACACTGATAGTAATTAAGTGTGAATGTGAATGGAATTAAATCTCCCATTAAAAAAAAAGAAGAAGAAATGGATAGCAGATTGAATCAAAAATCAAAATACTACAATATGTTGTTTACAAGAAAAACATCTGAAACACAGAGACAAAAAAAGTAAAGGTAAAGGGTTAGAGCAGAATTTATTATGATTCAGCTGATAAAACAAACAAACAAATATTCAAAACAGGAATAACAACCCTGATATCAGATAACGCCAAACCAAAATTAGACCTAGTTAAAAGATAAGGGAGGAAACTACATCTTGCTAAAAGATATCATAGACAATGAAGTAATACCAATGTTAAACATATATACACTAATCCAAATTCTTAAAAGAGAAGTTAAATGAATTATAGGTTCATGACCAAACAAGAGATAGATTACAAAATATATATATATATATATATATATATATATATATATATATATATATATATATATATTTATATATTTATATATAATTTTAATTACATTAAATCAAAAATCTTTTGAAATAATCAAACCAGTTGCTACTAAGATGAGAAGGAAAGCTGAAAGCTAGGAAACAAATTTTAGAACAAGTGTCTCTGATAAAGGCCTAATTTCTTAAATAGAAAACTGAGTCAAATTTATAACAATATAAATGGTTAAAAGATATGTATGGTTTTCACATGAAGAACTCAAAGCTATCTTTAGATATATGAATATGTATTCTAAATTGTAATGTTCTCTGTTAGGTTTCCTTGGGGTTCTCTGGGAACAGCTTTGTTTTAGTTCAGTAATCATAAGTACAGCAAGGTGTTAAGATCCAAATCCTTTATTATCTCCTTCAAAATCTTGTCTCCTTTCCTGGGGCCCAGTTAGCTTTCTTAGAGGTCTATCCCTCTCCTTGATTCAGAGAGCTTGAGCTCCTGCTGCCAGTCCTTTGTGTTCTCTGCCACCTTCTGCCTCTAGCTTCCTCTGAATCCAGAGGTTTGTACTTCAGCCTCCAGCCACCACAAAGGAGGGATGATGAAATGAATCTATCTCAGCTTCTGAGGGCTTCTAGTGCACCTGTCTTTTCTGGTTCTGAGAGCTTTTAGGTTACATACCTCCACACTGAGTATGCACTAATCATTATATCACTAGGAAACCATTATTTGTTGTAGGATTAAATCGATGCTAAACTAAATTTAACCATTGTCTCCTCAATTTTACTTAGTACCTTGTTTCAAGTTCTGACCCATAACATCTCCTTGTAGGATTAAATCAATCATACTGAACCATGCTAAATTAGATAACTATTGTCTCTATCAATTCCACTGACGAAGTACCTTGTAAGAATACTTTGCTTCAAGTTCTGGCCCATAACACTAAATCACTTTCAATTAAAGAAATCCAAATTAAAACGCATCACATCTTTCAGATTCGCTAATACGATTCTTTAAAAAGTAACATAAAAAATGATAAGGTGGGAGAGGAAAATTGAGACACTAATGCCATGTTTGTATAGTTGTGAGCTGATCCAAATATTGTAGAGAACAAACTGGATTTATACCCAAATGTCTATGAAACTGCACACTTTTGATCTGGCAATACCACTGAGGTTTATATTTCAAAGAGATCATAACAAAAGAGAAAAGGACCTATACATTTAGTGATATTAATAGCAGCCCTTTTCATGGTGGTAACATTTTGGAAATTGAGGGGATGTCTATCAGTTGGGAAATGACTGTGGTATATATAATGTAGTACTATTGCACAGTAAGAAATGAGAAGCAGGAAGATTTCAGAAAAACCTGGAATAGTGTGTGCAAACCATTGTAAAGTGAAATGAGCAGAACCAGGAACACATTGTACACAGTATCAGCAACTTTGTGTAATGATCAACTATTGTATTATTCAATTCCTCCCAGCAACACAACAATCCAAGACTAGTATAAAGGATTCATGAAGGAAAATACTGTCCACATCCAGATAAGGAACTGATGGACTCTGAATGCGGACTGAAGCACACTTTTTTCAATTTAATAAAAAATTAATGCTTTTTTTTTTCCTGTTGAGCTGTTTCTTTTTTGTAATTTCACAAGTTGGTTGCACAAGTATAAACTATATCAAATTACCTACAATTTTAGGAGGAGAGAAGGGAAGGAAAAGAGTGAAAAAAATTGGGAGTTTATAATATATTAAAAAAAAAACTTTAAAAAAGCCTTAACATGGTTTTTGGGGGAAATACTTGTAAAAAATTTAAAAATGGATTATCTCTATTCCCTATCCCCAGATTATTGCTAAACTTTTACCAACATGCTCCTGCACGATATCATAAATTCTAGACAGAAGAAGATTTCAGTGGCTGTCTAACTCAATATCCTTATTAACTTGACCAAACTGTCATTGGTAGTAAATAATAGCTTCAGAAATAGAACCCAGGCCTTTTGTCTATAAATGTAATAATCATTTTTAATAAACTAAGTAGCCTCCAAAGACAAAGAAAAAAGCTTTGTTTGATTAATAAATAAGACCACATGTGTAGAGTCGGAAGGGTCTTCTGAAGCCATCTGGTACAACCCTTTCATTTTATAGAAAAGAAAGCCTAGGAAACTTATATAACAATAAGACTTACAGGACAGATTTAAACTCAGCTTCTCACTCTTCAGAGTTAATGCTCTTCAACTGTTCAACATTGCCAATCTCTATTTCATCTGTCCCAGAAGGGAAAATGCATTTAATCACTTAAAAATCACATTGCAGAATAATTTCTTTGAACTTAGTCACATGTATTTTATGTGACTCTTAGCAACCATGCATACGATCATTACCATCTTAACACACCTTGCTTTCTATCCACAATTATAAAATACATATGCATTCAAAAGTGTAACGATTCTTAGTTCCTAAAGTTGCATCCTTTTCTAGGAGTCAGTCATGCATACTTATGTACTTCACGGTCTTGAGCTCCAGTGATCCAGACACTTATATGAAGAGAACAGAGTGAAATTAGGCTAAAACTATGAACTTGGGATCTGTAATGTACATACTAACCAAGTAAATGTGTTGGATCTTCCCTTTTTCATAGGGGAACCATACAGTAAAGTAACACAACTAGTCATGGAATGCTTCTGATGTCCAAGGCTGCTTTTCATACCAATTATCCTCTGAGAAGTAAATTTTACCTGAACTCAGAACTGCAAATGCTTAAGTCAGCTTTGACCAGCTCAGAGAGAAAAACAAACATTGTGGTTTCTGATTTGGTTTCTGACTTATCTAAAGAGCAGCAATTCTGTTTTTTGATTTATTGTATTTATAGATATCTCCATGTCTTCCTTCCCACTTCCTGAATGACATATGTATAAATGACTCACCCTTTTCCCCTACCCTTTCAGCAGATGTGAACATTGTCTCATTGCTCTTCTTCTCAGTCAATAAATGCAGTCATAATCTTTGTAAACTGTGGTCAGACTTTTATTTGTCCTGAGCCCTTCTTTTAGACCTGTTTCTTCTGTTTTAACCATTCACAGCTTTTACTTAACATATTCCTTATTTCTCACTTTTAGCAGCAGCTGATACAGGTCTGAAATGAAGGACCTGTAAAACTGCATCATAGAAAGTTGCTGCTGAGATGTGAGAGAGGCAGTGGTTGAGATGATTATTGCCCAACCTACCCATTGTCTAATATGGGGGTTGAAAATTTATGGTCAGGTAATTGGCTCCTTGCTCTTTTCCACTCTTAAAAGTAGTTGCCAAATATTTGGAATTTGGAAAACATACTTTCTGTGCAGAAAAACCTTGAAGATTTATCAAGGCTCTTCCACTGATAGCTAAACCAGTTGACCATGGAGACAATGGGACCATCTGACTAATATTTTTTCTTCTTTTACTAGCAGAAAGAAAAAGATTCAGAACTTATCACCCCTTGAAGAAAGCCTAAAATCCCATTACTGAATTTGGTGAGTGACACCATTTACTTTCCTAGATTTGTCCCTTGTGAAAAACTCAAATCCTATCAAAAGCACCAAGATGTAGCAAAGTACACAAACAAAATGATTGTTATTTTGCCAAGCTAATTTCTTCATAGGTAGCTTCTTGTAAAAAAAAAAAAGTAATTGTAGTAGTTATGATTTTCCCCAGGATATATTCTTTTTTCTTGTATGCATAAGTAGTAAATTGTATTTTACTAAAATAATTTATGTTCCATTTCATTGTACCCCATGCTTACTATAGGTTAGAAGTCTTCTCTGTTTAAAAATGATTAGAAAATAGTTCTGAACACTTAAATAAAAAAGATGTTAGTTAATATTTTGGATTTGTAAAAGCCTATTTTGATTCCCTTTTATTTCTTCAACTAACATACACAGTTCATTGTCTTTAGAGATAGAATACGGGTTTAGAGATAAATGAGTGTCAAATTATTAAAAAAAAGTTTCTGAAGAAATGAGTTAATGTGAGATTAGGAAAGAAATCTGGAATTGTTAATTATAGAAATAGTATTATATTGTGAAATCTTATCTCCTGATCATTGTAGTTTTTCTTCGATGGTAAGAAAGTAGGACTTACTAGAAAAAGGAGTTCATTTCTATTGTCAGGGAGAATTCAAAGGCCATTAATGTCACCATTCCAAAAGAAAAATTACCACCACTTTATCTATCAAATCAATATCTATACAGAAAAGGAAAATTATCATAGATTGTAATCAGCAAGGAGCTCAATAAATTATTGGAGGTTCTTAATTTCCAAGCAACATTAATCAGATCCTCATTTGACCTGCTATCAATGCAGCATCGTGGTAATTTACATTGAATCTTTGCAATTTACACTAAATGCTCCTCACCTCAGTCGCTGCAATGCTAGCTTATTATGAATCCAAAAAATAAATAAAACAAAAACAAATAGCAACAGGAGTATTCACTCCAAGAAACAATGTTACACATTCCCAGGGCTGTTGGAAGCTAACCCTTAGACTCTTAATTATGAATACTTTTGTTATTGATGGGTCATTGTAGTTTATTTATTCTATCCTATTGAAATAGAAGTATTGTGACACAGTTATTTTTTATTGTCCTAACTCGGTCTCCCTAATTATCCTGACCCAGTTCTGACTCAGTTTCCCTGCTTCAGTTTATCTGCTCAAAGCTCAGTCCTGCAAAACCTCCCCTCTCTCTTTATCAGAACATTTCATAAGGATAACAGATCTTATGTTTTAGAATATCAGAATGCCTCTCTCCATCTCAAGCTATCGGAATGTCAGATACCATCTTATCAAGATGCCTCTCCCCATCTCTGGGGAGGCTCACCATACTTTGTCAGAGTCCCATTCCCACTGGCAGTACCCTGACTCCACCCCTGCCTAAGTATACCCCCTGAGTCTGAGCCATGTGTATTTAGGTCATTGAGAAACTCACATTGTTTGCTGGATTCTTGGAGATGATAGTCTCATTCCTCCCTGGGACCAAACCATGGATCCATTTGGTCCCAGTAAATCTCTCCCATTTAATAAATTATTAAATACTCTCTAGTCTCCATCTTGCCTCAGTTTCTCCATTATTGCAGGAGTGGAGGTATACTATGCCTGACTGACTAGTTTTCCCTTTTAATTCCATGTTTAAAAATTACTTTATGGAACTTCTTCCCTATAGACCTCAGGCACTGGGCCCCATTAGAATGCATAACAGCATCAGCCTGCTTCTGTTTAGAGAATGTATTCAGGCAATAATATCTATCATGTTATTAACCATTACTTAATAGGTTGGTTTTGCAACACTAGCCCAGAAATATCTGGCTAATTCCTTCCCCAATCTTGAGCTCAAATACTTACTCAAATGTGGATTAGAGAGGGAAAAGAGGAAGAATATATGTTCTGTAATATAATTTCATCAAAATAAGAACACAAATATTAATCATATTAATCAGGAAAATTAGTCTGATCAATCTAACATTAATAACATAGCACATATCACTGTTCGTTATAGAATAATCTTTACAATAAAAGAAGCAGTTAGGTAATACAGAGAATAAAACATTACACTAGGAATCAGGAAGTCATAAGTTCAAATCAAGCCTCGGATAATTCTTATTTGTCTGTTAAGTCCAACAAGGTTTTTAATCACTGGTTTTCTAATCTATAAAATTACAATTTATCTCTAATGTTAGGAACATGCCAGATTCAAGCGAGTACCATGTTAGTTCAGGCCTAATGCTGTGATGAAATGAGACATCAATAGATTTTTCAATTATAATCAAATGGTTTATACAGCCAGAATATGGATAGGATATTCCACAAGAATACTTCAGGCACTTAGCTTAGGAGTACTCTATCTCCCGTGTTTTGAGATGGTTACAGGTTTGGTTAGCATCTGGTATAGTAGGAAAGCAGGTAGTGACTTCTGTCAGAGACCATATTGAAGGTACATAACAGCAAGTTCAATTTCATCTTTATCAATCACATCCTGAGGAGAATTGTGTCATTTTTTAGAATGAAAATAGTATAACCTACACTGCAGGGAGAAAAGAGAAACCTTTACAGACCAAAGAGGAAGATTTGTTCTTGACCAACAGAAGAGTTGTACAAAGAGGAGCAGGCCCAGGAAGCTTAGTTATGTAATATTCTCAGCAAAGACCTTGTGTCTAATGAGGAACAAAAAGAAGACTCTGTGACAAGAGAAAAAAAAATCTGCATACTGCAGTATTGAAGATGTATTTTCAGACATATCTATCTATCTATATTCCTGTGTATATTTATATTTATCTACCTATATCTATGAACATAGATAGATTTTTTGCTATGTATTCCCTACGTGTGAATTTGTGGGAAATGGTTCTTCAGCGTTATAGAGCTACTATTCTTACTATTCAATATTAATAAATATTCTTTCATTTAGTCAAAACAAAACAAAAACAAACTTCTTAGTCTATAAAGTACCACTCCATGCTAGTAAAGTCCTAATTATCTTCTCTGGGGACCTTTCATCATTTAAATATTTATAAAGTTTTTACTGGACAATTCTCCTGGCACAGGCAATTCTAAATAAGAAAACAAAAGAAGAAAGATGATATATTTTAAAAGCAACAGCAGATTCCTAACAACAAAATTTATGTATTTTATATTGATTGTCCTACAGAAGTTGGAATGTCAGTATAATAATAATTTCAATGCATTTAGCACAATGAGGTACATACAGTGTTATTTACAAATTAATTATAATAAGATTGAAATTAAAATATCCAAGTCTATCCAATAATCAGGGACAAAGTTCTTGGTTTTTAAATATTGTGCAAAGAAGGTTGAAGGACAAGTAATGGAGTTAGTGTCCTTGCAAGTCAGGGAAGAAGTACTTGCTAATGAGAAACACTGATGGAAATAGGAATTCTTCCTAAAATGTAGTTATCATTTAACTAATATTTACAATTGATTGACTAGGGACTGACAGGCTGTAGTCAGGAAGCCCTAGCACTATAGTCTTAGATTAGAGGGAAGTTATGTTAAGGGAAGTACAGTTTCAGAGTTGTAAAGGGGGCAGCTTTTTGCCTTTTGAAAGAAAATTAAAAGAACAAAACAACAATCCCTTCAGGTCATCCCTTCACCTTTCTCCTTTTACCCTGCCACAAAAAAAAAAAAAAAAAAAGAAAGAAAGAAACATTGTTGGGATAGAGAGAAGTAAAATTCTGCACTGTCACACCTGAAAAAAGAATAATGATCTGAAGTGGTGTTGCACAAAAGATCATTGTCAAGTCCAATAAGCTTGGGTCCAATATTTGTCACTTCCTGTATCATAGATGCTAATCTCAAATAGAAATGGATCCCTAGAGGTCACATATTGACTTAGGAAACCACAAATTAACATTTTCCACATTGTATTATATCTTTATGAACAATTAGGTGACTTTGTGGACAGAACACAATTAGGAAGACTCATATTCCAGAGTTCAAATCTAGCCTTAGACACTTAGATTTTGAACATGGACAAATCACTTAACCACTTTGCCTCAGATTCCTCATCTATAAAATGAATTGTTGAAGGAAATACTCTAACATTTTTGTTCAGAAAATCCCAAATGACATCCCAAAGAATCGAACATGAGTGAAATCATGGAACAAAAATGTATCTTTATTTATTTTGTTAAACATTTCACAATTACATTTTAATCTAGTTTAGGTATTTGCCACTTCTGTTTTATACATTGATAAATATAGGAAATGTGTTTGGGTTGAACAATATAGTACATGGACAGGAAATAATCTGGGCTGTATATCCTATAAGAACAGGAGGTTGAAGACTATAAACATCTGTATTCTTTTTAGCTTTGGTAGAGGAACCAAAGAGTAAGGAGAGAAGCCAAAGATGATCTATTTCAAATACAATAAAATGATTAGAAGACAAAAAATCCCATGATAAAAAGAATTGGTCATAAACCATGCAGCCAAGTCAATAAACAAACACTGAGACAGAATGAATACAGAATAAAATCCAAAGAAACATGTTGAAAAGGCAAATAAGATGAAGAAAAATAAACCAAAAATTCCCAATGGGGAAAATAAATAAATAATGCTGCAGGCTCCTCAGTGATCCCAGGACAACACCAGAAAAATTCAGAGTCATTCAAACAAAAAATAAAACTTTTAAAAGCACATTAAAGGGTGGAAATTTGCTCAGAAGTCAGAACTCTAAGAGAATAATTAACAATTACAAGCAAAAGAATCAAATATTTAGAATAAATGATGAATTTTTCTGGAAAAGTAGACACTGGTAAAAGAGAATATCAGAATTGGAATTTTAAAATACATAAGTTCTAAACCATTCTTAAATTCAAAGAAAAGGATAGCATTTATAGATATCAAATAATATGTATAGCAGCTCTTTCTGTGGTAAACAAAAATTGGAACTTAATCAGATATCTTTATATTAGGAAATAACAAAACAAATTGTTATAGATGAATATAATGGAATAGTAATATACCATAAAACTCATGAGATGAACAATTCCAGAGAAGACTGGGAAGATTCTTATGAGATAAAGCAGAGTGAATTATAAAGCAGCACTGAATTATAAGAAAGATCTAAGGAAGTAATCAGTGATTTAAGTGAGTTTGAATGACATTGTTCTATGAATTAAACCCCATTTTTCTTTTTTATAATCAATATCTTTTGTTCAAAAAAAAGATTTAAAAAAACATCCAATATAAAGAAGAGAGTCAAGCAATAGAAGGAAAAAGAGATGTGACCTTGAAGAACAAGAGAAAATGTAGGACAATTTGTTTAATCTTTCAGAATAAGAGTCTATGCTAGAGTAGAATAAAATAAATGGGAGACAAGGCAGTGATGACTGAAAAGGTGGGTCTTGATCTAGAATGGTGCAATAAAGAATATTTCTTTTTGATATAGGAAAATGTATTTTTGTGGGGAGCCATAGATTTTTTATAATTAGATTCATCTAGGGATAATGGCTACAAATGGAGACCAATTTCTCTGTCCATGGTTGTTCTTTTCATGACTACATCCTACTTCAGGAGAGGGATCAGATATGCAGTGTGGTGGCACAGATAAGGAACAATAAATAGGAATGCTTGGACTTAAAAGTAGCAAGAGATCATGGTAAAAACAAGGAGAAGGACAAGGTCTTATGAGTAAAGATATAGTATGAATCGCATTACATAATTCTTCTTTCACAAACTAACATTTTTAAATCCATAATGTAGTAGAAAAAAACCTTGTGAAAAATGATAGAGAGATAGACAGACAGACAGATAGGTAGATAGATAGATGCATAAACAAGGGGGGATCTCTAGATGCAATAATATAAAAATAGAATAGAATGAGGTGCTCAAATTTAATGGTCCAGCAATTTCACCTTCAATGGGATATAGAGAGAAATTGAAGGAAGAAACAAAAGCATAGGAAAATTTTTTTCATCCATTTATGGCCTATGCCCTGATGGAATTCAATTCAAACTAAAAAAGTAACAAAATTGTAGGAGTTGAATATAAAATTACTTTTTTTTTAGAAAAAAAAAGGTCAAGAAAACAATTCTATATAAGCTAAACTAAGTAGGAAGTGAAAATTTTGAATTTCCCTATTATCACATAGGGGGGAAAAGGAAATCTAAAGAAGTTGGGGGAAAGAGGCACAGCTTTTTAAAAAAAGATATTAAATAGAAATTAAAATTTTAAGTTAATTCAAACAAATTGGGTTGAGTTGCATATATTATAATCAAATAGACTAATATCCAAGTAATGTAGGCAAAATGAATGTGAGGGACAAAGTAGTAACTTTTAAAAGAATCAACAAATACTGGAGACATAAAAGGAGAAATACAGAGCCCCCAAATCAAAAACTTAAATTTGAATGGAATAAACAATCTAATATTGTTTCTACATATCAACAGACATATTTGTGCACGTATATATATATTCATGTATCTATATGTGTATATAATAGTATATTTGCCTATATGTGTGTGTGTATACATATATATGTATACACACACACATATACACACACTCATATACATGCACATTCATATATTGCTAGAGTCATGATTTCATTGGTATATGGAACTTCCATGAAGGAAACTCTTTGTTATTAATTCAGAAAATTAACTTCTTTGCAAATTATAATCTTAGAGAATTGCCTGAGTTATGAAATTACTAAAGGACTTGACCAGGATCTCTTAGCCATGATGTGTCAGAAGCATTTGAACTCAAAATTTCCTAACTCTGAGGTGAGCATTTCATCCACATTGTTATGTTGCCTCTTGCTAATGAATATTGAAACAAAATTATATAATTCAAATTTGAAAAAAAAATGTAGATAAAATTATATCAAAATATAAAGAAATATATGTGACAAATAATTTAGTATAACTATGTAGGTTTAAAGTCAGAAAGACTTTCCTAATGTTTCTTAAACATTAGGAAAATAACTAGCTTAATTAATCATATCAAAACCTACCAAAACAAACTATGCCCAAAGCGCTAAAACACTGTCCATATCTTTTATCTAGCACTGGCATAATTAGGTTTGTAGCTTAAAGATATCATAAAATAGGGAAAGGGACCCACATGTGCCAAAAAGTTTGAAAGAACATTTTTGGTAATAACAAGGAATTGGAAATAGAATAGATGTCCATCAGTTGGGGAATGGTGAATAAGTTATAGTGTATGAAGACAAAGGGGTCATTATTCTATAAGAAATAATGGACTTCTCAGGGCAGAAGCAAGATGGTAGAAACAATACACATTTTTCTCTGATCTTCTCTACAACCCTCATACTAATTATAAAATCCAGTCTCTGCATTAGCTCTGGACTGGCAGAACCCACAACTATTAGGAGTACAACAAATTATCAGCAGAAGATAATTTTGAAGATTGTCGTAAAAGGTCTGTTTCAGTTGAAAACAGGAGGGAGGCAGCCAGCACAAGCAGATGAGTACAAACACCAGTGCAGATAATGCAGAGCACCGGGCCAATGCAGACTCCATGTGGCAGAGAAACTATGGGGAGGAAACAGACTGGCAAAGGTCTGTTTCAACCAGAAATGGATAGGAGGCAGCAAAACACAAGCTGCTGATTATAAATGCCAGCACAGACAGTGCAGAGCACCAGGGTGATGCAGACTCCATATGGCAGAGAATCTATGAGGAGGAATCTACAAAAATCTACAGCAATGTTGGCCACTCTGCCCTGGTTGCAAACCAGAGGATCATCAGAGAAGTTATAAAACATCCAACAAAATATAAAAGATCAATAGTAAACACCAAAATGCCAGAATCTCATGGGATCTGGACACACCCACACAGTACCAGGAGTAAATCAGCACTGACCCAAGCAGCTGTAGCCTCTTGTAAAATCTCCCTCATCTTAAAGACAGACCTTAATTCTTTTTAATGAGTAAAAATGTAGAGGATTCTGATGATAGACAGCTTTTATGCAAAAGAGAAGAACAGATTTCAAACCCTGAAGAGACTAAAGGCATATTATCGCCAGATGAAGCTCCAAAAGGTGATATAACCTAATCCCCATCAGACAAGGCTCTCCTAGAACAAATTTAAAAGGATCTTAAAAGAGGACTAGAAGAAAAATGGGGAAATGAAATGAAAAATTTGCAAGAGTTTGGAAAAAGCATATAACTCATTGAAAGATAGTTTTGATAAAATGCAAAAAGAAAGCAACTCCCAGAAAAACAGAATTTGTAAAACAGAAAAATAAACTAAATCCTTAAAAAACAGAATTTGTGAAATGGAAAAAAAAATCCATAGAACAAAACAACTCACTTAAAAATTCAATTGGGCAAATACAAAAAGAAGCAAAAAAAGTAAATAAAGAAAATAATTCACTAAAATTCAGAATTGAACAAATGGAAATGAATGACTCAATGAGACAACAAGAATCAGTCAAGCAAAACTAAAAAAAAAAAAAATAGAAAATAGAAAAAAAATGTAAAATACCAAATTGGGAAAACAACTGACCTGGAAAATAGATATAGGAGAGACAAGATAAGGATTACTGAATTCCCTGAAATACATGATGAAAAAAAAAAACAAAAAACCTAGACACTATCTTTCAGGAAATCATCAAAAAGAACTACCCAGATATCATAGAAGATAAACTGACCATTGAACAAATTCATTAAATGCCTCCTGAAAGAGATTCCAAAATCAAAATGCCAAGGAATGTTGTGGCTAAATTTGAGAACTATCGGACCAAGCTAAAAATATTACAAGCAGCCAGAAAGAAACAATTCAAATATCAAGAAGCCACAATAAGGATTACTCAGGACCTAGCAGCCTGGATCAAAGGGCCTGAAATCTGATATTCCATAAGGTGAAGGAACTTGGAATGCAGCCAAGAACAATTTACCTTGCTAAACTGAGCATTTTCTTTCAGGAAAGAAGATGGACATTCAATAAAACTGGTGAATTCCATTTAATTTTAAAGAAAAGACCAGAAGTTAAAAAAAATGACCTCTAAACAGAGAACTCAAGAGAAGCATAAAAAGATAAAATAAATAAATAAACAAAAATTAAAAAAATAAAAATGAAACAACAACACAAAACAACAAAAACTCTTGAGAACTGTATTTCTGTTATTATGTTAAGGATATACATTGAGAATATGTATGTAATTTGATTTTATTGTTAAAATATGAAAAAGAAACTAGAGATGGAAAGGAGATTGTAACAGAAAAAAAGGGGGGAAAGTGAAGGTAAAATGAGGGGAATTACATCTCAGAAAGAGGCAAAGAAAACATATTATAATTGAGGAGAAAAAGGGAGGGTGATGAATATTGTGTGAATTTTACTCTCATCAGATTTGGCCCAAAGAATGAATATTAGATATATTTGGTTTCACCAAGAAACATCTCTCATCTTATAGAAAAGTGAAAGAGGATAGGGGAAAAGGGAAGGGATAAATTAAATAGAAAGGGAAAGAGATATCATAGGGGAAAGGTATAAGAAAGGAGTAAGGTCTCTAAAAGAGGACAGCTGCTAATGCTCGTAAGTAAAATAATGGGGAGAATGGAGAGGAGAAAAGGAAAGAGAAATGTTTAATCTGGGGTTAATAAGATGGCAGGAAATACAGAATTAGTAGTTTTAACTGTAAATGTAAATGAGGTGAACTCTCCATAAAAGGTAAGCAGATAGAAAACTGGATTAAAAGCCAGAATCCTATATGTTGTTTATAAGAAACACATTTAAAGCAGAGAAATACATACAAAGTAAAGGTAAAAGGCTGGATCAGATTCTATTATGCTACAGGTGAAGTCAAAAAGGCAGGGGTAACCATTCTGATCTAAGATCAAACAAAAGCAAAATTTGATCTAATTAAAAGAGTTAAGAAAGAAAATTATATCTTGCTAAAGGTTACCATTGATAATGAAGCAATATCAATATTAAACATATGTACCAAGTGGTGTAGCATCTAAATTACTAAAGGAGAAGTTAAGAGTATTGCAAGAAGAAATAGGCAGCAAAACTATAATAGTGGGAGATTTCAATCTTGCACTCTCAGAACTAGATAAATCAAATCACAAAATAAATAAGAAAGAAATTAAAGAGGTAAACAGAATACTAGAAAAACTAGATATGAGAGATCTTTGGAGAAAATTGAATGGAGACAGTTCATAGAATCTATACAACAATTGGCCGTATATTAGAACATAAAGACCTCAAACTTAAAAGTAGAAAGGCATAAATAGTAAATGCATGTTTTTTCAGATCACGATGCAATAAAAATTATATTCAATAAAGGGCCAGGGGAAAATAGACCAAAAATAAATTGGAAACTAAATAATCTCATTCTAAAGAATAAATGGGTGAAACAGCAAATCCTAGAAACAATCAATAATTTCATCCAAGAGAATGACAATAATGAGACAACATACCAAAATGTGTGGGATGCAGCCAAAGTGGTAATAAAGAGAAATTTTATGTCTCGTCTTATTTGCATAAAAGAGAGCAAGAGAAGATCAATAAATTGGGCATACAACTAAACAAGCTAGAGAAAAAAACAAATGGGAACAGAGCCAAGATGGCAGAGAAGGCATGCATGACTTTTCTAAGCTCCTCTCATTCCCTTCATAACCAACTATTAAATTCAGCCTCAAAAACAGCTCTTCACTACTTAAATTCATGAAGATTAGAAACACACAATTTACCAGTAGAAGATAATCTGGAGGATCATCAGGAAAGGTTTATCCTGAGGGGCCAGGAACAGATTAGGACAGGCAGCAAGAGACTAGCATCCTGAGCAGACCAGGGGTGAGGGTGATCTCTGTGGCTAGAGAACTTATAGAGACAACTCTGCTATAGGCTAACTTCTCTGCCTTGATTACAAAACAGTAAACTGGCAGAGAAATTAAAGCCTAAAACAGAGGGTACTCTAAAAAATTCCAGAACCTAACAAGATCTGGCTGTAACTACTCAAACCCGGGAGTGACTCAGGCAGACTTTACCACAGCCCTGAGGCCACATCTTGCTGTTCCGGGCTTTTGTGGGGGCAGTTACAATCTGAACCGGCAGGGGGTCACAGCCTGGGCAGCCTCTAATTTGCAAAGTGGGGGGCCTGGGGCAATAGAACTTCCCCAGTAGACAGTGCTTCCTGGGGCAGAGACACATCCAGTCCCTGCAGGGCCATTCACTGCTTAGCCACTAATACCCACAGCCCCAGGGTGAGATTTGGCTTGGGGTAGTGAAACTCTCACTGCTCAGTGTCTAGCCCCAGGGCAGTTGTTATCCCACACAGCAGATGTGTGGCAGGAAATACAGAATTAGTATTTCTGTTCTTTGCAGGGCACTTTCCCAGCTGGGCCCTGCAGGCCTGAATTACTTCCAGATGGCAAACTCTTTCCCAGAGCACGTCAGTACCTTGCTGCTTTTTGTAGCTGGCTGTGACAGGACAGCTACCCATCCTTACACCTATCATAGCTCTGCAGAGGAAGCTGATAACATCCTGGCTCTGAAGGCTGACCCTACAGGCTTTAACAAAATCAAAAGGAGGATTGATAGTTTCTATACAGAAAGAGAGCAGCTTTTCAACCCTGAAGAGACAAATACCTGTCAGTTTCCAGACAATTGTTGGTCCCCAATACAAAAGGCTCTCCTAGAAGAGACTATTAAAAACCTTAAAAGAGAATTAGAAGAAAAATGGGGAAAGGAAAGAGAAGCTATACAAGAGTGCAACAACTTCCTGAAATGTGAATGGGAAAAGGAAAAAAACTCCCAAGAAGTGCAGGGAAACAGAATTTATGAATTGGAAAAGGTTAAGAATTCCCAAGAAAGTAGGATTTGTGAATTGGAAGAAGAAAATAACTCACTAAAAAAAAAAAAAAATAGTGAAATGGAAAAAAAATTCCATAGAGCAAAACAACTCATTTAAAAACTCAATTGGACATAGACAAAAAGAAGTAAAAAAAAAAAAAAAAAATAAGCTAATGAAGAAAATAACTCACTAAAAATCAGAACTGAACAAATAAAAATGACTGATTCATTGAGACATCAAGAATCAATCAAGCAAAATGAAAAAAATGAAAGATTGTAAAAATGTGAAATATTTACTTGGAAAAACAATAGACCTGGAAAATAGATCTAGGAGAGATAACCTGAAGATCATTGGACTACCCGAAAATTATGATTGAAAAAAAAGAGTCTAAA
Organism: Antechinus flavipes; assembly: GCF_016432865.1. Lineage (NCBI taxonomy): Eukaryota > Metazoa > Chordata > Mammalia > Dasyuromorphia > Dasyuridae > Antechinus > Antechinus flavipes. The sequence continues at coordinate 294,381,778 of NC_067401.1, read as the reverse complement.
TATTATTTTACAGGAAATCATGAAAGAAAACTTCCCAGAAGTAATAGACCTGGAAGGTAAAATAGGCGTTGAAAAAAATTCATCAAACACCTTCTGAAAAAGACCCTACAATAAAGACTCCAAGGAATATTGTGGCCTAATTTCAGAATTTTCAGACTAAAGAATAAGGGTCATGCAAAATCTGGCTGCCCTCAACATTAAAGGATAGAAGGCCCTGGAATGTGATATTCTAAAAGGCAAAAGAACTTGGAATGCAGTCAAGAATAAACTACCCAGCTAAGCTGAGCATTTTTTTCCATGGAAGAAGATGGACATTTAATGAAACAGGAATTCCATTTGTTTCTAAGGGGAAAAAAAACAGACTTTAAAAAAAAAATTGATCTCCAACAACAGGGCTCAAGAGAAGAAAAAACAAAGGTAAAAGGAACTGTTGTGAACTGTATTTCTATTATGGATATACATAAAAACCATATGCATAATTTGATTTTACTGACATAACATAAAAAAGAGAAGTAGAAATGGAAAGGGGAGTGTCAGAAAAAGGGAAAAGGGGAGATAAAAAGAGGGAAACTACATGTGATGATGAGCCCAAAAAAACCTTATCACATTTGAGGAAACTTAGAGAAGGGGAGGAACATTGTGTGAATTCTACTCTCACCAGAGGCAGCTCAAAGAGGAAATAATTGACATATTTGTTTTACAGAGAATATTCTCTCCCTCATTAAAAAGTGGGAGAAGAAAAGGGAAAAAGGAAAAGAGTAATAAGGGAAGGGTACAAGAAAGGGGAAGGGATTCAAAGGGAGGAGAGAGGGATCCTAAAGAGGGAGAGCTGCGTGATGCAAGTGGGACCAATAAGTTTAATGTTAGGGAAGGGGGGGGAGGAAGGCAAGAAAGAGAAAAACATAATCTGGGGATATTAGGATGGCAGGAAATACAGAATCAGTAATTTTAACCATAATTGTGAATGGAATGAACTCTCCCATAAAGAGAAAGTGGATAGCAAACTGGATCAAAATTCAGAACCCTACAATATGTTGTTTACAGGAAACACATTTAAAACAGGGAGATACATACAGAGTAAAGGTAAAAGGCTGGAGCAGAATCTATTATGCTTCAGGTGAAGTCAAAAAAGCAGGGGTAGCCATCCTTAGCTCAAGCAAAAGGAAAAATTGATCTAATTAAGAGATAAGGAAGGAAACTATATCTTGCTAAAGGGTACTATAAACAATGAAGCAATATCAATATTAAACATATATGCACCAAGTGGGATCACATCTAACTTCCTAAAGGAGAAGATAAGAGAGTTGCGAGAAGAAATAGACAGCAAAACTATAATAGGGGGAGATCTCAATCTTGCACTCTCAGATTTAGATAAATGAAATCACAAAACAAATAAGAAAGAAATTAAAGAGGTAAATAGAATATTAGAACAATTAGGTATGATAGCTCTCTGGAGAAAACTGAATGGTGACAGAAAGGAGTATACTTTCTTCTCAGCAGTTCATGGAACCTACACAAAAATTGACCATATATTAGGACATAAAGACCTCAAAATTAAATGCAGGAAGGCAGAAATAGTAAATGCTTTCTTTTCAGATCACAATGCAATAAAAACTACATTCAACAAAAAGTTAGGTGTAAATAGAGCAAAAAGTAATTGGAAACTAAATAATCTCATCTAAAAGAATGATTGGGTGGAACAGCAAATTATAGACATAATTAATAATTTCACTCAAGAGAATGACAATGATGAGACATCATACCAAAATTTTTGGGATGCAGCCAAAGTGGTAATAAGGGGAAATTTTATATCCTTAGAGGCTTCCTTGAATAAAATAGAGAAATAGAAGATCAATGAATTGGGATCGCAACTTAAAAAGCTAGAAAAAGACCAAATTAAACCCCCCCCAATCAATTACTAAACTTGAAATTCTAAAATTAAAAGGAGAAATTAATAATATTGAAAGTAAAATACTATTGAATTAATAAATAAAACTGAGTTGGTTTTATTAAAAAAAAAACAATAAAATTGATAAAGCTTTGGTAAATCTGATTAGAAAAAGGAGAGAGAAAAATCAAATTAGTAGTCTTAAAAATGAAAAGGGAGAACTTTCCACCAATGAAGAGGAAATTAAAGAAATAATAAGGGGTTACTTTGCCCAACTTTATGTCAATAAATTTGATAACCTAAGCAAAATGGATGACTACCTCCAAAAATATAGGTTTATCAGATCAACAGAGGAGGAAGTAAATTGCTTAAATAGTCCCATTTCAGAAAAAGAAATAGAACAAGCTATTAATCAACTCCCCCCCAAAAAAAAAATCCCCAGGACAAGATGGATTTACATGTGAATTCTACCAAACATTCAAAGAACAATTAGCCCCAATGCTTTATAAACTATTTGAAAAAACAGGGAATGAAGGAGTCCTACCAAATTCCTTTTATGACACAGACATGGTACTGACAGCTTACCAGGTAGGTTGAAAACAGAGAAAGAAAAGTATAGACCAATCTCCCTAATGAATATTAATGATAAAATCTCAAATGAGATATTAGCAAAAAGACTACAGAAAATCATCCCTAGGATAATACATCACAATCAAGTAAAATTTATAACAGAAATGCAGGGCTGGTTCAATATTAGGAAAACTATCAGTATAATCGGCCATATTAATAACCAAATTAACAAAAACCATATGATCATCTCAATAGATTCAGAAAAAGCATTTGATAAAATCCAACATCCATTCCTATTAAAAACATTTGAGAGCATAGGAATAAATGGACTTTTCCTTAAAATAATCAGCAACATCTATTTAAAATCATCAGTAAGCATCATATGTAATGGGGAAAAACTGCAACCATTCCCAACAAGATCAGGAGTAAAACAAGGTTGCCCACTATCACCTTTACTATTCAATATTGTATTAGAAAGGTTAGCTTTGGCAATAAGAGTTGAGAAAGAGATTAAAGGAATAAGAATAGGCAATGAGGAAACCAAATTATCACTCTTTGCTGATGATATGATGGTATACTTAGAGAACCCCAGACATTCTACTAAAAAGTTATTAGAAATAGTCCACAACTTTAGTAAAGTTGCAGGATACAAAACAAACACACATAAATCATTAGCATTTTTATATATTACCAACAAAATCCAACAGTCAGAGTTACAAAGAGAAATTCCATTTAAAGTAACCATTGATACTATAAAATAAATAAGTAATGAGGGATGTACTAATGGGGAAGCAAATGACGAGGTAAGAAGACAAGGGAGGAATCTTTGTTGGGGGGAGGTTAAGGAATAGCAAGGCAAGCTATGGAGCAGAATTTAATTAAAGAATCAGCAGAGATAAAAAAGACATGTTTGTGTGGGGGGATATGAGTGTGTGAATGTATGTATATATCTACATATGTATACATAAATATATCTTTTCTTAATTGTAGCTTGCTTGGGTATAGGGGAAGAGGTGAAGTGGGGAGGGGAATAAAGTGCATAGCAGAGAACCAAAGAACAATTTACAAGGAAGTAAAGAAAAAATGAATATTCATGAATATCATTTTTTATCAATATATATATACATCTATATATATATATACTTTCTTGATTTGATAATTTGTTGTTATATATTTTGAATCTTCCCTGTTGTTCTGCTGGACACATGACAACGTTCTCTTTTGTTTTGCTTTATTTTGTTTTGTATTTCTTTTCTGTTTTTCTTACTCTTTTTTTCTCAAATAAAATAAATTAAAAAAAAAAAAAACAAGAAAGACTAGATAATTTCCCAATACATACAAGAGTACAACAAGGAGGACTATTGTTTGACATAATTCTAAAAATGCTAGGGATGACAAGAGACATAAGAAACTAGAAGTACAAGCAGAGAAAATTGCTCCCAGTTAAAGACAAGAAGATGATATACTTTTAAAAAATCAACAAACTGAGACAATATATAACTTTTATAAAATTACAAGGCATAAAATAAATCCACAAAATAATCAGCTTTTCTATATGGGAATAACCAAAATAAGAAGAGAATAAAAAAGAGAAACCCTATTCATTTTTTTAAAAACATAAAATATTGGGGAGTAAATCAACAAAGTAACATTCAAACCTTAAAAAACACAATTAGAATAAAAATTTTAAATGAAGATATTTTTATTATTCGTGATTGGTCTGTACCAATAAAATAAAAGTAATTAAGTAATTCAAAAATAATGTTCATGTTCGGTACTATTTCAATTTGTCCCAAGAGTTTACTTTATAGAGCTAGACAAAATATATTAAAAATTCATTCAGAATCATAAAAAGTTTAAAGATTCAGTAAAATAACAAAAAAATGATTTAAGTAAGAATAATACTTCTGGGCTTCAAAGTAAAATAGCCAATAACATAACAACTGCTGATAATGTTGCAAAATTTTGAACTTTATGGTATTAGTTTAAAAATAGAGGAATTGGTCAGTGGGACAGACCATACACTCAAAAATCAGACATAATCAAACTGGACAAATCAGTATCCAATACAGGTAGAAATATAAAGTACTTGTAGAAGGACTACCTATTTGAGGAAGTTGCTAGGAAAACTATGGAAAGAAAAATAAGAAAGAAAAAAAATAGAAAAAAAAATTTAGCCTAGTATCCTAAATCATATACTGGAATAAAATCTGGTTAAATGAATGAATCAAATATAAAAAAAAAAGAAAGGAAAATAAGCATTTATTAAACACCTATTATGTGATATGTACTGTGCAAAGCAAACAACAAAAACATTACAGATACCATCTCATTTAATTCTTAGAACAACCCCAAATGCCAAAATCCATTTTCCATATTGGGAAGATAAAGCAGAGGTTAAATGATTTGCCAGGGTTGCAGAGCTAATAAAAGCCTGAAAATATGTTTGAACACAGATCCTCTGATGTCAGGTCAAACACTACTGTATGAGGTAGCTGCTTATAAGGTGATATAATTTTAAAATGGTGAAATACAGCTCTACAACCATGACTAGGGTAGAATTTTCTTCAACTTAATAAATGTTCATTAAATTGAATTGAAAAATCAACACCAAGATACTTTTGGCAACTAATGCCAATGTTCATATAGATAAATGATCTCATCAAAATGGGGCACTCCCTCAATAATGTAGATCATAATCCATCTATGTTGGCTTATCTTATGAAATTTTTCTCAATGGCCTACCATCATTATCCCACTGGGAGTCTCTATAGTTTGAATTTTTGACCAGATAAAGGATAAATAAGATCATTAATGATAAAGTATATATTTTTATGACAGGAAATTGAAAACATAAAAAAAAATAAACAAATTCAATGTATCCAAGATGAGAAAGGAAACTTGCTAAAGGGTGAGAAGAAATCTTTACTTTAAATATTTCTGATAAAAGCCTACTCTCCATGCATTACAAATAGATAAGACCTAGACCTATTACCAATAGCTACATGGTCAAATAATTTATAATATTTGAAACTAACTATATGATAATTATTCCTAATCACTAATATACATTGAAACTAACCTGAGGCAACTTAGAACTTTCACTTTACATCCAGAAAAAAAAAAAAAAAAACACTAAAAAAATATAAAAGATGGAAATAGTCAATGTTGTAGGAATCACGAGAAGACAAGGATGTTAATACATTATTGATAGACTTTATAATCTGTCCAACACATTTTAAAGCAGTTTCAAAATTATGAAAAATAGGTGAAATTTCCATACATTTAGATCCAGAAATCCCATTGACGTTATTTGGAATGTACTCTAAAGTCAAAACCACCAAGGACTTTGACTACTATAGCTACTATAGAAAGAAAAATAATAAATAAATGACTCAGTAGTGAAAAAGGATGAAAGATTTCCTGCATTACACACTTTTAACTTTTATCTGCTATGAAATTATTATGCAACTGTCTTTATCAAGAACTCTTCAAAAACATCCTAGTATAATGATAATAAGAGTGCTGTATATTTTGCCATTATGCATTGTGCAATATGCTCCTACGCCTCAACAATTCACAAAGTAGTCATGGAAAGATTGCAGAATTTGGGGTTCAGGAATTGTACTCAATTACATTCTACCTAAGCCTTTGTGGGTTTTGAGTCTTCTCATCTGCAAATTGTGAAAGTTGGTGCGGATGACTCACAACCCTTCCAGTTCTAAATTCTGTGACTCTATTCAAATTAAACCAAATGGAACTTAAATGTGAAGTTCCTTTAAAATGAAATCACTAGAAAAATATCTTTGATATCACGGCATCTTTCTGGGAGTATCTTGCCTCATTTTCAAGTTACAGCATATTCATAGGTCCAAAATAAAAATACTCCAGAAATTGTAGGCTTCACTAGGAGAAGATAGATGAGAACTCTTCAGTGAGCAAGGAGTTATTCTCAGAAAAATTTAAAAAAAAGTGTTTCAGCACTTAAAAACTCCTCACTAATAAACCAGAAAGAAACCAATTAAAGGCTGATGGCTTACATAATGATTGAATAAAGTAGCAAATGTTCCAATCTGCCAAAGATGACAAAATTCAGGGCTTTATTGCAATAAAGATCTCTATTTTCTGCCAAGTCAACTTGCTGTTCATAAGTTTCCTTGCCCTGACACAGAAGCTCTGAGGAACAAATGTGGCTGCAAATTCATCTTGAACAGGAAAGGAATTGGGCAGATGATGGCAGCAACATTTCCCTCAGCTTCATACTCTTTCCAGCATCACAGAGAAGGCCCAGAGCAGTGTGAAGAATGTTTCCAATATGGGATAATATGGTCTCCATTTCTCAAAAATATCATCTCTTCTGCCAGCACTGTGAAGGAGGGAATGTTCCTAAATACAGTGTTATTCTTACCAAAAAAGAAAAGGAATAACAACAACAAAAAAAAGCTGTTCAGATATATCTTAGCCTTTCACTTAACACATGGAAAAATGGTAGCACTCTATTCTAAGCAGCAAGATGAGCTGAACCAGCATAGAACTACAAGATGCTAAGTAGGGCTTGCAATCAGGGTGGTAGTAGTGGTTGTTGGTACTTTTGCCAGATATAAGTCTTAGAAACTTGGTCATGCCCAAGTCCAATATAATTCCTCACTTAAAGGCTTTAGTAAAAATAGAGGCACACCATATTCTTTTAGAGATCCTTAACCATTTTTGTATATGTTATGGACTGTCTTTTCAGTCTGGTGAAGCATATGGAAAACTTCTCAGAATAATATTTTCAATAAGTAAAATAAATTAGATAGGATTACAAAGAAAAACAATTCTATTGAAATATAACCATTTTAAAAAGTTCATAGATCCTAAATTATTGAATACTATGGAGATGCAGCATTTAGAGATGATAAGGACTTTCCTCATTTTACAATCCCATGATGTTGGGACATCATGAAGAAATTGAAACTCAAGACTGGTTGTGACTTCCAGTTCCCTCTTGATAATCAACACCCATCTTCTTAAAATGACTTTGTCTAGTTTTTGTATGTAATTGCTTATATACATACTATATTCCCACTACCATCTCACCCCTAAATAGGATGAAAACTCCTTGCAAGCAAGAGTTCTTATTTTTGCCTTTGTATCTTGACTCTAGCAGCAGAATAAAACCAGAACCTTTTTTTTTAACTATCACGTACTCCCTTTTATTACAAAAGAATGTTTAAAATATAATTACTACAATATATTTACTAAATTATCTGCATTTCTCCCTGTATTATAAGGACAACAGTTGTTCAGTACACCTCTCATAATCAAATATATATGCCACTTAAAAGAATTTAAATGTGTTTATGGTAATTTGGAACCAGTTGAAATTGTTTTACAAACCATCCAAAGCACTGCTTGCAGATAGCATTAGTCCATAATTATTTAGCAAGTCATTTATAACAAAATGCATAATGCTTAAAGTAACTTCAAAGCTTCTAGGGTAAGTGCTCTGTGGTGTAAACCCCATGTAAATAATTTGTAAGATATTTCCATCATGTTATTCACTATCTCCTCATTTCTGAATACTTAATAGCTGAATGGCAGATACCTTTTAATGAGACTGCATATCTCTGCACCTGAGAATGTAACACTTTTCAATCAACACACAAAGGTTTCTGGGGATATAGATGTACTTTAGGGACTCTGAATTCAATATATCGTCATGGAGTGAGGAGCTTCAGTGATTGGAACAAGGGAAAACTATCAAAACAAATTTGAAATTGATGTGAAAGAGTGATTGTCAATCAATCTACATTTATTGCACTCTAATATGTGCTAAGCACTGTGGGAATATAAAAGAAGTTTAAGATGTAGTCCATGATCTCAAGGGGCTTACAATCCAGTTGAGGAGAGTATTAAATATTAACACACACATACACATACCAATCAAGAAATAATTCTGCTAAAACTAAATGCTAAATCATAATGAGGAATTTTATTCATTCATTCATTCATCATTCAACAAACATTTATTAAACTTATGCAATGAACAGTGCTTCGAGGCATATGGAGAATACAAAATTTAGATCAGACATCATCATTTGCCCTCATGAATTTTACAGTTGAAGTGATGGATGACATACAAACATAGATATTTATAAAATTACATATTAAGTACATAAAAGAAGTAAAAAGAAAATTATATTTGAGGTAAGATGGAGAAGGGTTTTTTCAGACAAGGAGGAAGGAAGGAGTTGGAATCTTAGTTGGATTTTAACTGCTGGGTAAGAATTCATAAAGTGAAATGGGAAAGGAGGACAGTTCAAACAACAATACATGTGTTGGTTGGAATTATTTAAATAGAACAAATGCAATATGGCTAGAAACAGAGTGTATAAACGAAAGCGATATGACATAAGAAGAGAAATGGCATGATAATGTCAGACTGTGGGTTTTCTTAAATTGCAGGAAGATGAGTGGATTTTATTTGATAAATAGTTAGCTACTGAAGCATGTTGCGCATAAGTGTAACATGTATGTAAAATTATTTTGGCAGCATTTTTAAAAATCTGATCAAAATAGTTATAGAGATTTTAAGTTGGGAAGGCTTTTGAGAGGTCATTTTGATGGTTCAGGCAGGTATGTAGTATTTATGTTAGATGATCTTTCCTTCTTTGAATAGTATAAGTCCTTCTATTAGACTTAATCACATTCTAATATTATAATTTAGTAGATAAGCCTTCTTTTACAAGACTCTAAGCTTGTTGATTACATTTTTAAATAAGCAAAATATCTGCATATTATAGTGTTTTCATGAATGCTTTTCATATTAAATTAAATAAAAACTTATCAAATTTGTATTGAGAGAGTGAATTGAAATTTGAAAGACTTACAAGCTCAAACTTCAAAAAGAAATTAAAATGAATAAATTAGAAGTATTGAACTTAGGTTCAAAAAATGAATTGTACAATTAGATAGATATGAAGACATAGCTTTAGAGCAGTTGTGAGGAAAATAATTTTAAAACTTTAGTTGGTTAGAAACTCAGTGTAAATCAATGTTATTATATAATTTTCAAAAACTTAGCTTGACCTTAGATTTTTGCTGAGAAAAAAACATTGTTAAGCCTGCATCTTAGGAAGATTATTTTGTGGAAAATGTATTGGAGAAGGTAAGTGTAAAAGGTAAGCAGACAAAATAAAAGACTCTTACATGAAGTATAATGGTGGTCATTTGATCAGTAGAAGTAGGAATAACCACAAGAGAGGCTGTGGAGTTAAAATAGTAGACATCAACTAATAGGATACATGAAGAGAGGGAGAGGGAAGAAAGAAAAGTGACCTTAAGGATATAAATTTGGATGGTTAGGAGAATAGCAATAATCTTAATAAACAAACAAATAAACAAATAGACCAGTAAATGAACAGGAACTTTTTCAGGGAGCCAATATTATGCAGGAAATATGACTAGTTATATTTTGGACATGTTATGATTGAGATGTTAATGATACAATTAACCATACAAGTGGAGATATAAGTGCTTAATAAATGCTTTCTGAATGATTGAAAGATTGATTGAAGTGTCCAGCAGATAAATGGTATTGAAGGAATTCTGTTCAGAAGACAGATTAAACCTAGAAACATGAATTTAGAAGTCATTTGTATATACATCATTTAACCTAGAAAAGATGATTAAATGATCAATGTAAGAGTGAGAGAGAATCTAAGAGGGAACAAGTTATGAAGCTAGGAGATTGATGAAATGTGGCATTTGCAAGCCATTCTCCAATTGATAAATGGTCAAGGGATATGAACAGACAATTCTCAGCTGAAGAAATTGAAACTATTTCTAGCAATATGAAAAAATGCTCCAAGTCATTATTAATCAGAGAAATGCAAATTAAGACAACTCTGAGATGCCACTATACACCTGTCAGAGTAGCTAGAATGACAGGGAAAGATAATGCGGAATGTTAGAGGGGATGTGGCAAAACAGGGACACTAATACATTATTGGTGGAATTGTGAACACATTCTGGAGAGCAATTTGGAACTATGCTCAAAAAGTTATCAAACTGTGCATATCCTTTGATCCAGTAGTACTACTACTGTGCTTATACCCAAAAGAGATACTAAAGAAGGGAAAGGGACTTGTATGTGCCAAAATGTTTGTGGCAGCCCTATTTGTAGTGGCTAGAAACTGGAAAATGAATGGATGCCCATCAATTGGAGAATGGTTGGGTAAATTGTGGTATATGAATGTTATGGAATATTATTGTTCTGTAAGAAATGACCAGCAGGATGAATACAGAGAGGCTTGGAGAGACTTACATGAACTGATGTGAAATGGAATGAGCAGAACCAGGATATCATTATATACTTCAACAACAATACTGTATGAGGATGTATTCTGAAGGAAGTGGATTTCTTCAACAAAGAGATCTAACTCAGTTTCAATTGATCAATGATGGACAGAAGCAGCTACACCCAAAGAAAGAACACTGGGAAATGAATGTAAACTGCCTGCATTTTTGTTTTTCTTCCCAGGTTATTTTTACCTTCTGAATCAAATTCTTCCTGTGCAACAAGAGAACTGTTTGGTTCTGCACACATATTTTGTATCTAGGATATACTGTGTCATATTTAACATGTATAGGACTGCTTGACATCTGGGAGAGGGGGTGGAGGGAGGGAGGGGAAAAGTCAGAACAGAAGTGAGTGCAAGGGATAATGTTGTAAAAAATTACCCAGGCATGGGTTCTGTCAATAAAAAAGTTATAATTATGAAAAAAATGTGGCATTTGCATCAGAAATAAACAAGTTATGGAGAAGGATGAGTTTAAGAGAAAAAAAAAATGAGTCTGTCATTGTTTCCTTGGTATACCTACGTCTCAGTCTTATTGACTTTAATTCTTCAAAGTAGGATAGTGAAAGTGAATTCCTTTAGTGAGGGTACTTCTACTGGCAGATATCACATTTCTTTATTGATTTAGTGACGTTGGTCATAGCTAAAATTATTCTTTATTCACTAATTATCTTTCTAGTGATGTCTTTCTAAAATTGGGTAGCCTATTTTCTGAGTGAAAACTATACAATCTATGACAATATTCCAACAGAAAATACTTTAAGTCAATAAAAGACCGCACTGAAGTAGAATGTTAATGGGATCTTTTTCCAGAAAACTAAGGAAATACAAATCTTTTTTTTTTCAAATATTTGAAGAATACTATGGCAAAGAGGGATTACACTAATTTCATTTTCCCTCAATAGGTGGAAACAAGCACTGAGTGGGAATTATAGAGATATATGATTCAGTTACATGTGAGGAAAACATTTAAACACTCAGAGTTATCATAAAGTGAAATGGACTACCTCTGGAGGCAATTAATTCCTCATCAATGGAGATTATCATGTGATGTTTTGAAGGGATATTGCAAAAAAGTTTCTTACTCATGTAATCTTTGGACCATTGAAAGATGTCTTCCATGCTGAGATTCTATGAAATATATTCTGATGTAAATATTTCAATTCAGTTCCATTCATCAAGCATTTATCAGGTACTTACTGGGGACACAAAGACAAAAAACAAAAAACAAACAAAAACAAAAAACAACAAAAATAAAAAACAGTCACTGCCCTCAAGGTGTTTAGATTGTCCTGGGGAAGGGGTATATAGCAAATGCACAAGTATATAAATACAAAGTGTAGATAATGTAATGGGGAGAATGAATAATAACTGAAAAGAACAGAAAAAAGCTAACTATACAATAACTAGAAAATGAGTCATTTTTACTTTCCTGTTGAATGGAGGCAAGAACAATTTGAGTATTATGCAAGGGAAGTCATCCCTTAGGGAGGCCACAATGGTTTGATCTTCCTTTTCCATGATATAATACCTTACAGAAGCTCTTCCTCACATATATCAAGGAAACACTTGCTAAAGGGATAGAGTACCCCAATGCAAGGTGGGGTGTAGCAGTGTGGAGTGGGAGGAGAGGAAAAAACAACATGAAATTACCTGCTAACGGGGGGGAAAAGACCAGGGAAATGTATAAATTCAAGTTTTCCAGTAGCTAAGACTAGAAAATTTATCAAAGATGACAAGGAACAGTAGAATGAAAGGCCTATTCAGAGGGTGGAAAAGGCTATAATAAAAAAGTCAAGAAAGGTTTCTGCCCCTTCTTGCTGACACCACAATATTTCCTTAAGAACAGCTATACATAGAGGATATTGATTGAGTTCCAATTTTCCTTCGGCTATACTGTTTTTACACCACTTGATAAAAGGATTCAACAAAGTAGAAATGAAAGGTCATTATAAATATAGTAACCACCTGCCCTGAACCCATAGGGCCCATACATTTTATATTCAGCACACATGCTTTCTTAAGCCAAAAAAATGTTTATGACATCAACCCTGTATGAAAAATCCAACAGGACATGGAATTCTTAGGCTTCATTTCACTCTTCTACCTATTTACCCTGAGGTACAGTAAAATATAACCTTGTTTGAATCGACCTATTGTCAGTCAAGTGACATGTCAGAGTGGACAGCAGAAGAATTGAATTCTAGCCTTTCAATCTTTGTGCTCATTTGGAACCTAATTCACATAGAGACTTTGCAATAAATTGTAGCATTTTAAAGTTGTTTTATATATATACTTTTGAAGAAAATTGGCAAAGATAAATTGGTTTCATTAGGTAAATCATTATGCATTTATTTCCCCCCACATTTTATCTAAGGATGAAGATATGCTATATTTGGAATTAGAGAACCTAAGTTTTAATTGAGACTTAGTTATACTTAATTCTACTTACCCATACAATGTTTGGTAAGTGATTTGACTTCCCTGGGGCTTAGTTTACACATGTTTAAATTGGAGCAGTTGCAATTGGTCTTTTCCAATTCTAATTCCATATTTCTATGATCATGGAACTTTTGACCATGTTGTCTCCCAAACTTTGCACATTTGTATAGGTTGCAAAGTATGATATCAATAGAACATTAGTAGGATTAGGTTATATTAGAGTATGATGATTTATATGGCAGTCATGCTGCAGAAGATCTTAATCATGTTGTTTCTCTGTAAGGACATCTGTTCTGAGTTGATGATAGTTTCCAAACTAGAATTATTAGAATTTACAAATTGTCCTGGGCAAGTTATCCTGCCCTCAGGCTTCATATTTACCCTACAAACCAAACCGTACTTAACATATCTTGGCTGGATAGTCAGTAACATATTTTCTAGTGCTATTGTAAATAACACTTCCTCCCTAAGTCTATTGGTAAGGACAAATGTATAGAAAATTTTTATTTATTCCCTGAGATGAGACTTCTTCATTCCTTTGGACTGCAACTAGTGAGGAGCAAGTGTTTTATAGGCTTGTCCCTTCCTGTCTTCGTTCACACCCCTGATTTATCTCTTTCATTACCCTCCCCAAAGATTTCAGAGCTGGTCAGTGATGTTATCATTTACTTGAAACAGAAGAAATTGCTCATCTTCTCCCCCATTCCTCAACTCATGCAGATTTCTTATTCCCAGGAAACAGCTAGCTTCTCCTTAGCAGCCTATTTGCTGTGCAAAACACAAAAAAACTCAGGAGTCGTCATTTTTGATTAGTGTATCCATTGTACATTGGTTTGCAGCTACAAAAGCTGTTTTTTACCCACAATAAAATTTATGCCCAGCTTTTCTGCTTTATTCTATAACTCTAGTTATGGGGGGAAATCTAAAGAAATACAAATTTCTTAAATATCAAAAGAGGCTTAATATGAACAAATATTAATGCTATCTACTGATCACTAATCAAAGATTAGTAGGGAAAACAGTTTTCTACTCATTATAAATCATTTTCTAAGACAAATGTGATTTAGTATTTAATTCACACATCCTCAATCTTTTTGAAATTGGAATACTTAATTGTTCTATTTTTCCTTCATTACTTTGATCCTCATCCCCTTCCCCCATAAAAGAATCATCTTTTAAATTTAAACTAACTTTGTTTATTTTTTAATTAACTCAAATTAAGATGTTGCAGACCCAGCCTTGAAAATCAAAACATTATCATATAAGCATTATCAAATACCTAAATTTTTATTCAAAGTATTGAAATTAATTATGAATTTAGGGAAATAATGTAGTGAATAAAACATAGCATGAAGTAGTAAATAGAACACTAAACTTAATAAAAAGACCTAAGTTGAAGCTAGGCTTACAACAAGTTTTGTGATTATAGACAAGTTATTTAACTTCTAAAACCTTTAGACAACTCATCTATATAGTTATAGAAAGTTCTTACACTGAGAGTGTCCTACTCAGATTTAATTACTGGTTTGGATCAAGAACAATGAAGGAAAAATGTAGTAAAAATAAGGTTGACTAAAAGCCAAACGACTAAAATTGTATTCCAAATACTACAAATACCAATTAATAATTGGCCTCTAGCAAATCATTTGATCTTCCTATTTACTAGCTTCCAATGAATATTTCAATTCATTACAACAACCGTTTATACCATAAGTATGGCTGTCCTGGGTACTAACGGGAAGAAAAAGGTATAAAACATATACTTTCAATCTGTTGGAAATGCATATTGAAAAAAAAAAATTAAAAGATAAATTGTTAAAAATTACTACATGGTAGATAGAGATAATTAGTAAAAAGATAAAGAAATAGTAGAAAGATAAGACAGATGGAGATAGAAATAGATAAATAAAATGAATATAGATATTTATAGACATAGACATAGAGAAGACAAATATTGATATATGCATATAGATAAAGGCATAGACTACATATATACACACATACACACATGTATATACACACATACACACAGAAGGATGTAGAGATGAAAAGCTAGGCATAGTTACAGATGTAGGTGAGGATATGGATAAACGTTTTTCTAAATATTAATATGCATACTATGATTATGTGTATATAATATGTATATATGTGTGTGCATATATGTATATGCAAATATATTTTAATATATTATAAAGTCTTTGTGTATATATATTTGTATGTCTACAGTCATATGGTTTATATATATGTGTGTGTGTGTGTGTGTGTATACACACAAAACCATTACTAAACTTCTACTCATATATAGAAAAGTCATGCATATATATAAAGTGGATCTAGATCTAGATCTCTATATATCCATTTTGAACAAAATCTATTCTCCCCTTTATAAATATATAAATATACAAAGGCTCTATTATAATCCAACTCCAAATTCTTATCAGATTATGAAAATGATCTTGTATCTTCAAAGTCTGATGTTAACTGTAAGTAGCACCTGCCAAGGTAAAATTACACTAAATATGATGCTTAATAAAGGTGCATGGTGCTTAAGTATTAGAAAAAATATATATTGATGACAAATTTAACATTAAATTTATTGGATTGTTCAATTTTGTTTACTATGGAGGACAGATATAGAGGGATTTTAAAAATATTGTTGTAGGGAATAACCTCACCAATGAAATTTTAGGTTTTTAAGGTAAAAAACAGGAAACGAACAACCTTTTGTATCTCTTGATATTTAAAATAAGAAAATGGATTTATAAGTATCTCTGAATTTGAAAAAAAAGACAAAAATATATAGAATAAAAGAAAAATTGTTGAAAATTAGAATAGAATACAGAATATGTTAAGTTCCTGTAGATTATTTTTTAAAGAATAGTTTCTTATTCTTAATTCTGTTAGTGTGAAAAGTTTTAGATTGTTAATAAGTTCTTAAGAAGGAAATGAATTATTTAGTACTACAAGCACCATCCTCCACATGAAACCTTTCCTGATCACTCCAGTTGTGCTTTCAATTTCTGCCATTTGGATTTAACTACCTTGTAATTATATTGAATCGAACCTCTATAAATTTCTGTATATGCATGTATCCAGTAAGTTATCGAGCTATACACATGTACACATATATGCTGTTTTCCTTAATAGAATGTATACTCTTCAACCATATGTATTTTTTCATTCTCTTTATTTTTTCCAGAGTCTTTAGCCTACTGTCTAGCAGATAGTAGATACCTAGATAGAAAATAATTGACAATTGCTTGATTGATTAACAACC
Source organism: Antechinus flavipes (assembly GCF_016432865.1). Classification (NCBI taxonomy): domain Eukaryota; kingdom Metazoa; phylum Chordata; class Mammalia; order Dasyuromorphia; family Dasyuridae; genus Antechinus; species Antechinus flavipes. Next base: position 294,365,259 of record NC_067401.1, on the reverse strand, counting down.
TCTGTTGCTGAGGAAAATTTCTTTCTTAGAGATATAAGTAGCACATTATATATGTCAACACTTGTTGACAATAAGTAAGGAAAAAGATGAATTTATTAAAAGGATTGTTGCTGCTTAATAAAGTATTCAATATAAACAAAATGTAAATGTAGTCATTTGTATATTTATGATGTCTTATTTTGTAATAGTATTAATAAATAACACAGAGAAACAGTATGAATATGATGTTGAGTTCCAATCCTTCCTCATGTTTGCAGCATTAACCTAAATTCTAACATTCTAACTATCCTCCAAAAATTTTATATGAGAGATATTGATACTAAATGAATTTAAGTGGCATTAAAATAGTGAATTACTTCCAATCATATACTGTCCTATGAAGCTTATTTTTCTATTTAGTACTTAATGCTTACTTTGATATATGAATGCCATGGATTGCTCATAGCACTAGATATCATAGTTTTGATAATAGACATTCTACATATACTTATTTTGTTGTTATTTTTCTGTGTAGTTAGGAGAAATTGTTTGAGAGATAATGAATGTAACTAAGGTTTTTATGCTATCTTCTTGAGTTTGATGGATTGAGTACAATATAATCCATAAATGGGTTGCTGCAACTACTCTGGATAATCCCTCTTTCCTTTGTGTCTCTATACCAGGATTTTTCATGAGAATGGAAAACTGAAAATGGACTGAATACAGAATTTAACAGGATGAATATGGAAATTTGGATGAATTTTAGGTAATAATATAGTTTTTTTAATGAATCCAAGAATATCACTAAAACAAAAGCCCATTGTTGAAACATTAATAATTTTATTGCTTTTTCATGACCATCAGTTATGTGTGTGTGTCTGTGTGTGTTTATGTAATATACACATATATACACATATGCTATATTTTACAAAAAAACTGAAAGAAAATATCACCCAAAGTTGTCTTAAGAAGTTTATAATTTGTATGAGAAAGTTGCTGTACACAATGTATTAAGAAATATACAGAAGCAATATAAAAGATATTGTCAATCAGCAAAGGGGTAAGAAAAAAAAAACATGAATCCATGTATAATGAGAATGAGTTATAATTCCTGAATTGCAGTGATATTCATAAAATATCAAGAAAACATGATGAAACTCCTCATTATATTGAGAGAGGGGTTTCCCATGGGAGATTTCTGTTAGGACATGGACAAGAGTTGCACAAGATGGGGAAACATGAATGGATTGCAACCTTCATCATTGGAGAGAATATACATTGTGATGACATCTATTAGATGTCCTCTATTAGATGAGAATCTTTTAATTAAATGTCATTTATATGATATATTAGATGTGAAGCTATTAGAGTATTTGATCTGATTAATAACCTGCAATTTCTATAAAGTCTTATTGAAGGTTTAAAGTTTGTACCAATTTAATTTGAACTGATAATTTTTTCCAATTAAATAGTTTTTATCTTTTTTGTAATAATAGCTTTTTATTTTTCAAAATACATGCAGATATATTTTTAATTTTCACCCTTGCAAAACCTTGTGTTTCAAATTTTTCTGTCTCTTTCCTCCCTATCACTCTCCCTTTGACAGCAACTAATCCAATATAGATTAAACATGTGCGATTCTTCTAAACATATTTCCACATTTATCATACTGCACAAGAGAAATCAGATCAAAAAGGGGAAAAAATGAAATTAAAAACAAACAAACAAACAAACAAGAGAACAACAACAACAACAAAGGTGAAAATACTCTCTTGTCATCCAGATTCAGTCCCCAAAGTCCTCTCTCTGAATGCAGATGGTTCTCTCCAACACAGTCTATTGGAACTGCTTTGAATCACCTCATTCTTGAAAAGAGCCAAGTTCATTACAGTTAATCATCACAGAATCTTGTTTCTGTGTACAATGTTCTCTTGGTGCTATTACCTTCATTTAGGATCAGTTCATGTAAATCTCTCCAAGACTTTCTGAAATCAGCTTGCTGATCATTTCTTGCAGAAATTTCTTTCTTGGTCTCCTTCGTGTCCAAAGACAGGTTATAAAGACCTGTTATAAGACAGGTGGCCAGGATTGAAGAGACACTCTTTTGGCCATGAAACTAAGAGGAACTCCATGAAATGTACATTAACTTACTCCTAACCCTGATTTCATTAGGACTCTGAAAATAATGAACTGCAGACATCAATTTGAAAGGATTAGATAGCTCTTATAGGAAACTCAAATGAATTGTATGATTTTGCTGTATGGCCTGAAAAGGAATAAACTTGTCCTCTCCTTCAACATGTTATTTCCATACAGTAGCCAGGAGGTTAAAAGCTATTCACATAATAACCATTGTACTATGTGCTAGCATTCAACAAATATTTATATAGAGAGAACAGGACCAGGAGTTAAGAATACTAGACTTATATATGTAATGGAGACTTGTCACATACATAGACAACTTAGGACATCATTACCATTTGAAGGAAACTAAGGGAATTCCCCCAAGGAAACAGAAGAACTAGTCCACGTGGACATTGAATATTGGCCTACCATGTAGTTGGAAATAGCTTTCTACTACCTACTTCCATTGACTGCTTAACTGTTTTAATTGCTTTAAAAACTGCACACACATACAGAACGAGCTATATCTATATCTATCTATAGCTACAGATATCTAGATATGCAAACATACTTTAAAATCCACATTCATGCATGTATACATCTATGTAAGCACACATATATAAACATACAGAAAGAGATTTATATATACCTATATACTGAACCATTTTTTCTCTCAACCTTTTTGTGTTAAACTAAATAGATAAAAGTCTAAGAAAAAAAGAAATGCTGAACATACTATTTCTGTTCCTATCATTTAATTAATAATTCATTGATCAGATAACAAAAAATATATATATTTCCTCAAACCATTAATATAAGATGGACACTGGAAGGACAGTTAGATACTATCTCCTTTTATGTCCACCACTCATTTTTCTTTCAAAACTAAAGACATTTTTACTGACACTCCAAAGATATCCTTTGCAACCCTCTTCTTGGCATACTCAGGAAAGTGTTCTTTCTTACTCACTGTGATTTGGCAGTCACTGTTATCCTATTATTTAAAAAAAAAAAAGTTAATTTGGCCTCTAAAACAGAGAAACATGGAGAGTTAAAGTGCCAATCACCATCAGTCTCTTATTGTTAGCAGGGAAAAAAAATAGAATAAACTGTCAACTCCAGTCTAAATCTCTCAACGAACAATGTGTCTTTAAAATACCTTACAATTCTCATATACTAAACAAACTTTAATATATTTCTCAATGAACAAATAAGTCTAAATAACATATCCTGCGAACTTTTAGAGGTATTTTCTATAAGCAACAAAAGAAAGTGAAGATTTCCAGGGGAAAATCATTTTTTTAAATTATAGCATATTTCTTCCTATCTTCTTACCAATTTTTCAATATATAAGACAAATTACTTCTAACAATATGTTTGCTTTTGATTATATGATAAGAATTTATTTACTAAACTTACATATCCTTTAATAAGGGAACCCAAATAACCTTTAATAAGGGAACCAAAAAACATCACAAGCAGCCAGGTAGTATGCTGGATAGAGGGCTTAACTTGGAGTCAAGAAGATTTGAAGTTTAAACCTAATTCACATTCCTATCAGCGACATGACTTACATATCTTAGCTTTAATTTCCCTATTGGCAAAATGAGGATAAGAGTGACTCTTTCATGAGTTATTGTGAGGATCCTTTGAGATAATAGTTACACAGTACTTAGTGAACCTCATATGGATTATTGTTATTCAGAGACATACCACATGATATATGACTGCATTTAAAATTTTTGGCTAGTGGATCTTAATCCTCTTTAAATGACATTCAATTGTATATATTTGGTCATGATCTTTGTTCTTCTCATGTATACATATTATAAGAGATCAAAAACTACCTTCCCAGAGATGCATACATGTATACATATTATAAAGATCAAAAATTATCTTCCTAAAGATGCAATATTAGTTTTAATCATAAAAATGACCTAGGAAGAGAAGAAAGCTAAGCAATTACAGTACAAACTAACTTGACAAACCTGGCACCTTTTTGTACACTGTTACTCCATGTTTAAGCCTTCAGCATCTCCCACTTAATCAGAGTGTGATATAAATAAGAACATGAGAAGTAAAAATAGGAGTCAGTTTTAGTAATTGCTCTCACCCTCCTCCTCAAATTCTACCTTTCCCCTCATGCTCCTCCTCGCCTTCTCAAGGAAGCTTATGATGTAGCTATTAAGGTTGGGATACTAGTCGATACTAAGCTCCATTCTACTAGCACTTAATCTCTATTACTTAGAGGTTAGAAGTCAAAAAACAATCATCCATATCAGTAAGGCTTTCAGTGGAGGGTTACTGAACCATGAGAAGTTGTTTAAGTGAGAGGAATTAGTTCCCAGCTCTTTCAGAAATCAAATTTTCCTACAATCTCTTCTTCTTTCCCTTCTCCATTAAATGAAAGAACAGGGTACATAGCAATTACTGCAAAGAGTACCCTTGTCACGGAAAGCCAAATCTATTGATCATTTACATTTCTCTATTTTCTCCTAATCAGGATAAAACACTTTAAAGGGAAAACAGAACAAATAGAATATAATTGTATAGAAAAGATAAACACAGTTATGTTGTAGAATTCTTACAAATATTTTGAATCTATATATTTTATGGTCAGCATGCAATTGTGTGTATATAATTGTGAATAAAGAGTAGTATTATCTTTTTCATAAAATCTCAGTTAAAAAGTCATCTAATTCAACTTAGAGGTCACAGTGGAAGGATTTATGTAAAGAGCATAAAGTAGTAAGAGTAGGATTTTGAGATAGGCTAGGGGGGAAAGGGTGAATCATTAGGATTCAGAGTAGAAGTTTGGGTAGCCATAGGAAAGGGAAAGTATAATTAATAAAACTCTTGGCATTGGATATCTGTATGCATACTAAGATGATGAAAAAGAGATTGTAATACAACTACACAAAGTTGATCTTATAAGTATCCTGTATTTGGTGGAATGGATCAGACTCACAATGGGAACATAGCTGTGGAAGGATATATTTTATCTCAAAGGAAAAAAAAAATAGTAGATAAAGTTTTGATGATATTCACATTACTTATTAAAGAGATGGTCTCACATGACCTCATGGGAGGGGTATACGTACAGAAATATATTTGAGTGAATTCAACAGAAGGAGAAACTAAAGTCACATTATCTTGGAGGATTCTATTAGTGAATAAGAGAGGAGAGAAATAGTTTAGGAAGGAAACCAGTGACTTGCAAGAAGATGTGACAGAGAAATGGTGAGGGATGCCAATTGTCCAGAAATCTGTTACAGCTTTCTCTCACAGATGCTTAGAAGCTGATTGATACATTCTTGAGATGTCTTAATTCTAATTTAATTCCTCAAATATTAAAGGAAAAGACAAGTACTCTTTTGGGTCAGACTGATCATTTAAGAGTCACTATTTGCAGAAGGAAAAAAGATGAAAAACTCAGGGGAAAGCGATCACTCATTCTTAGAATTTATGACAAAGGGGATAGGATCTCTTTTGCCACAGTTCTATCCTAGAATTTGATGGAGTATAATTCAAATAGGAAGGGTAAAGTGACTTGAAGTTCTACAGTTGAAGTTGACAAAGGAGGGAGGAAAGTTCTTGGTATGAAGTTTCGAAAACATAATATTAGTATTAAGTTTGATTTGAGAATTCTTCAAAATTGTCCTCAACGTCCATGACCTGTACCTCTACTCTAGTTCAACTATCTAAAGATAATCTTACTATGATTTCAAATAGTTATACCTCCATGACTGCTTGTAAATATCTCTTCCTCTTCTCTTTTCTTTTATACCTGTCCTTCATATATATTGTGACTTGATATACACACAGTAATTGCTCAACAATTGTCTATTGATTGCTTGTTTAATATCCAGAATATCTCTCCTTCCTACTTCTCACATTTTTTTTTCATCTCTCCTTACCTTCTTCCCTTCACATACTAGACTTGCAATTAACTGCTTCACCAATACTGCCTTCCATCTATGAATTCCATACTCTCTAGTTCCTCTAGCATTCATATACAGATAATTCAATATTAGATCACTCCTAATTGTTGATGTTCTTTTCTCTTCTTTAAAATAATATAATAATGTCTCTCTCTGGGAGAAGGTAGCTTTCTTGGGGAGGTTTTCTGGAGGCAGCCTTAGTTGCAGTTGAAAAATGCAGCCAGCTGTTAAAATGCAAATTTTTATTTTCTCCTTCCAAAACAGCCCGGTTAGTTGAGAGACCTATCTCTCTGCTTGGTTCTAAGAGCTCTTGAAGCTTTGTCCTTTGCTTCTGCCTCTGCTTTCTTCAGCCTCCAGAGCCAGCACCAAGTTGAATCTGTCTTGCCTCTGAGAGAGGGCTTCTGGCTTTCAATTTCCCAGAGTGTTCCTCTCCAATCCCAGTCAATGTTCTGAAATAAAACCCCTCACTTAGAGAGGGCTTCTGGCTGAATTCACTTGACGCTCCCTTCTCAATCTAAATTCAGCTCCACTCTCTTGACTGGGCTCACTGAAGCTCTATTTATGCTCCTTCGAGAGAGGGATTGTGGGATGTAAGAGAGAGGGATTATGGGTTTCTCCCATGTGCTCTCTGACCCTAAGAGCTTCAAGGGAGGTGTGAATTCGGATATCTCATACTAAACCCTGAAATCTCCCAAACGTATGAACTTCAATGAGTAAAGGTCTGAACACAAGCATTGTATCAATTAGTTCTACTTCGTACCTTGTTTCAGGTTCTGGCCCAAAACATCTTGTAAGATCAGATCAGTGATACTGAACCATGCTAAATTAGATAATTATTGTCTCTATCAACTCTAATGACTTAACAGTTTGTAGAGATTCCAACACCTAATGTTGAAGATTCATCTACGTTTTTTCTACAATGACCACCAAATTGCTAATTGATTAGGTGCACTATAAATTCATGTTTTTATCTCAACTGAAGCTTCATTAGCTCATGGAACTAAGTTTTGTTTTTCTGATCAGCTCTCTCTATGACCTTTCTTTCAGTGGCCTTTCTAGATATTTTTTCTCCTGAGTGTCATCCTAAGTTCTCTGTTTCTTAGCAGATGACCTCATTCCCTACTTTACCCCCCCCCCAAAAAAAAAAAAACAGAAAGAAAAGAAAAAAGAAAAAAAGACAATTGATGTCATCAATTGCGAATTCTTTTATTTCCTTTATTCCAATGGTTTTCAAAGTGGTTCTCTAAGTGTGGTTCTCAAAATGTAGTCTAGAGAACCTTGGGAGTCTCAAACCCTTTCAGAAGGTCTACAAATTAAAATTAGTTTTTATTTCTGATATGGTAAATATTTATAAATATAATTCACATAAACAAAAACTCTTTGGACAGATCCTAATTAATTGTAATAGTATAAAGATATTGAGAACCAATGTTTCAGAACCACTGATCTAGATGTCAAAATTTCTTAACACCTTCATTCATCCTCTACTCTTTTGGTGTGGGGCCAGAGAAAGAGATAAGCTTGCTCCTTGCTGAAGTCAACTCTTTTGCTCTCCTCCTTCCTCACATTTCCTTCTGGGACTTTATTCTTCTGTTTATCAGTGTCATGTACTTGCCATATATACTTGGCAGTAATATTTTCAGGACCAGTATTGATCTTACATGTTATACCAACTTTATAGTTTCATTTGAAATTGGTAGATACTCTGTATTACACTTGATCCCTAGTGATGCTAGGGTTAAATCAGGTAATCCAAAGCTTGGTTACTTTAGGTTTACCACTATTAGGTGGCATAGGTCTTTAAGATATTTATCCCAGATAAGAGCTGGGTTGTTTTTACTTGAAAGTAAGGTAATGTTTATTAGAGAGGATGAATTTTGGTAAATTAAAATAGTTGCTGGACTCCTTATGGCTACTTGCCTTTTTTGTCTTTTTTTTTTAATATTTTTTAAACTTCCAGAGGCAGAGGCAAGATAGTGGAGAAGATACACATTTCTTTCTGACTTTATCCTATAACTCTCAGTCTAATTAGCAAATTCACTATCTGAATTAGCTCTGAACCAGCAAAATCCACAAATGTTGGAAGTGCAACAAATTACCAGCAGAAGATAAATTCAAAGATCACCAGAAAAGATCTGTTTCAATTGGAAACAAGAGGATGACAGCTAAGCTTAAGCATATGAGCAGAGATGCCAGCGCAGACAGCCCAGAGTCCCAGGATGGTGCAGAATCCACTGGGTTGTGCAGCCTCCATGGGACAAAGAATCTACAGGGAGGAAACAGACCAAAAAAGTTCTGTTTCAATTGGAAATGGGACAGAGACATCCAAGGGCAAACAGCACAGAATCAAAGGGTGGTGGAGACTCCATGTGGTGAAGGATCTATGGGGAGGAATCTACAGGAATGTACAGCAGTGTTGGCCACTCTGCCCTGATTGTAAGCCAGTAGATCAACAGAGAAGTTATTAAACATTCAACACAAACACAAAAGGTCAATAGTGAACCCCAAAATGCCACTGCTTCTTGTAGAGGAAGCTTGGAAAACCAACCCTGCCCTAAAAGCAGAACTTTTTTTTTTAATGAGTAAAAATTAAAGAGAACTTTGACAATGAACAGCTTTTATAGTGAAAGAGAAGAACAGATTTCAAACCCTGAAGAGACTAAAGGCAGATTAGTGCCAAAAGATGATATAACCTGGTTCCCATCACACAAGGCTCTCGCCTTGAAGAAATTAAAAAGGATCTTAAAAGAGAGCTAGAAGAAAAATGGGGAAATGAAAGGAAAAGTTTGCAAGAGTTTTTGGAAAAGGCATATAACCCAATAAAAGATAGATTTGATAAAATGGAAAAAGAAAGCAACTCCCAGAAAGACAGAATTTGTGAAACAGAAAAAGAAAATGATTCCTTAAAAAAACAGAATTTGTGAAATGGAAAAAAAATTCCATGAAACAAAACAACTCATTTAAAAATTCAATTGCGATAAATGATGGACAGAAGCAGCTACACCCAAAGAAAGAACACTGGAAAACAAATGTGAACTATCTGCATTTTTGTTTTTCTTCCCGGGTTATTTTTATCTTCTGAATCCAATTCTCCCTGTGCAACAAGAGAACTGTTCAGTTCTGCAAACATATATTGTATCTAGGATATACTGCAACATATCTAACATATATAAGACTGCTTGCCATCTAGGGGAGGGAGTGGAGGGAGAGAGGGGAAAAATCGGAACAGAAACGAGTGCAAGGGATAATGTTGTAAAAAAAAAATTACCCTGGCATGGATTCTGTCAATATAAAGTAATTATTAAATAAAATAAAATAAAATATTAAAATAAATAAATAAATAAAGATTCAATTGCACAAATACAAAATGAAGTTTTAAAAAAGTAAATGAAGAAAATAATTCACTAAAATTCAGAATTGAACAAATGGAAATGAATGACAGAATGAGACAAGAATCAGTCAAGCAAAACTAAAAAAAATTAATTTAATTTAAAAATAGAAAAATGTAAAATTCCTAATTGGAAAAATAATAGACCTGGAAAATAGATATAGGTGAGAATCTGAGGATTATTGGACTCCCTGAAAATCATGATTAAAAAAAAAAAAAAACCCTAGACACCGTCTTTCAGGAAATCATCAAAGAGAACTGCCCAGATATCAAAGAATCAGAAGGTAAAATGACCATTGAAAGAATTCACCGAACACCTCTTGAAAGAGGTGCCAAAATTAAAACCTCAAGGAATATTGTGGCTAAATATGAGAACTATTGGAGCAAGGAAAAAATATGACAAGCACCCAGAAAGAAACAATTCAAATGCCAATTGGCCACAATAAGGATTACTCAGGACCTAGCAGCTTCCACTTTAAAAGATTGAAGGGCCTGGAATCTGATATTCTGAAAAGTGAAGGAACTTGGAATGTAGCCAAGAATAAATTACCCTGCTAAACTGAGCATTTTCTTTCAGGGAAGAAGATGGACATTCAATAAAACTGGTGAATTTTATTTGTTTTTGATAAAAAGACCAACGCTAAACCAAAAATTTGACCTCCAAATAGAGAACTCAAAGAGAAGCATAGAAAGATTAAAAAAAAAAAAAAAAAAAAAACTTGAGAACTGTATTTCTGTTATGGGTATACATAGAGAGTACATGTATAATCTAATTTTACTGTCATAATATATAAAAAAAAAGAAACTAGAGATGGAAAGGGGATTGTAACAGAAAAAAAGGGAGAAAGTGGAGGTAAAATGAGGGAAATTACATCTCAGGAAAAGGCAAAGGAAACATTATACTTGAGGGAAAGTGAGGAGGGTAACAAAAATTGTGTGAAATGTACTCTCATCAGATTTGGCCCAAAAAAAGAATATTAGATATATTTGCTTTCACCAAGAAACATCTCTCATCTTACAGAAAATTGGGACAGGAAAAGGGAAAAGGAAGGGATAGGCTAAATAGAAGGGAAAACAGAAACAATAGGGAAAGGTATAAGAAAAGGGAAGGATTTCTAAAGGGGAAGGACTGCTTGAGGTAAGTAGTGCTCATAAGTAAAATACTGGGGAGGAGGGAAAGGGGAAAAGGAAAGAGAAGAGTATGATGTAGGATTAAGAAGATGGCAAGAATTACAGAATTAGTAGTTTTAATTGTAAATGTGAATGGGGTGAATCTCCCATGAAATGTAAAGGGATAACAGACTGGATTAAAAGTCAGAATCCTACAATGTGTTATCTACAAGAAACACATTTAAAGCAGAGTGATACATACAGAGTAAAGGTAAAAGACTGGAGCAGAATCTATTTTGCTTCAGGTGAAGTAAAAAAAAAACAGGGGTAACCTTCCTTATCTCAGATCAAGCCAAAACAAAAATTGATTTGATTAAAAGAAAAAAGGAAGGAAATGATATCTTGCTAATGGTTATCATAGATAATGAAACAATATCAATATTAAACATATATGTACCAAGTGGTGTAGCATATAAATTCCTAAAGGAGAAGTTGAGAGTTGCAAGAAGAAATAGCAAAATTATAATAGTGGGAAATCTCAACTTTGCTCTCTCAGAACTAGATAAATCAAACCACAAAATAAATAAGAAAGAAGTTAAAGAGGTAAACAGAATACTAGAAAAACTAGATATGAGAGATCTTTGAAAAAAAATTGAATGGAGACAGAAAGGAGTAGAATTTCTTCTTGGCAGTTCATGGAACCTATACAAAAATTGACCATATATTAGGACAAGAAAACCTCAAAATCAAATACAGAAAGGCAGAAATAGTAAAGGCATTTTTTTTCAGATCATGATGCAATAAAAATTACATTCATTAAAAAAAATAAAAACAGGGGAAAATAGACCAAAAAGTAATTGGAAACTTGTTGGAATCCTTACTAACTGCTAACTAATTAGAGTTGATCTAATCTTATAAGAAGATGTTTTGGGCAGAACCTGAAACAAGGTACTAAGTAGAACTAATTAATACAAGGCTTGTGGTCACACCTTTACTCATTGGAGTTCAATGAGTTCACACCTCCCTTGAAGCTTTGGGCCAGAGAGCACTATGGGAGAAAACCCATAATCCCTCTCTCTGGAAGGAGCATAAATAGGCCAATGGGCCAGTCGAAGAGGTTCTGGAGAGTGAAGACGCTACAAGTCGAGATTTCAGCGGAATGACATGAAGAGTTGGAGCTGGCTGGAGGCTGAAGAAGGCAGAGGCAGAGGCTGAAGGACCAGACCTTTGGATTTGGTGACATTCGGAGAGAGCTCTTGGAACCAAGCAGAGAGATAGGCCTCTAAGCTAACCGGGCTATATTGGGATAATAAAAGATCTGAACTTTTATCACCTGGCTGCTTTTTGAGAAGAAAAAGCTCACCACATTTTGGAGCCCGAACAGGGACCGATTCAGATCCATCTGAACTAGATCACCACAGAAACTAACTAATCTCACCCTAAAAAAATGAATGGGTGAAACAGCAAATCAGAGACACAATCAATAATTTCATCAAAGAGAATGACAATAATGAGACAATATACCAATATATGAGGGATGCAGCCAAAGTGGTAATAAAGGGAAATTTTATATCTCTAGATGTTTACTTGCATAAACTATTAGAAGCAATCTACAACTTTAGCAAAGTTGCAGGACACAAAATAAATCCACATAAATCATCAGCCTTTTTATACATCACTAACAAAATCCAATAGCAAGAGATAAAAAGAGAAATTGAATTCAAAATAACTGTCGATAGTAAAAGTATTTGGGAATCTATCTGCCAAGAGAAAGTCAGGAACTATATGAGCAAAACTACAGAACACTTTGATACAAATAAAGTCAGATCTAAACAACTGGAAAAATATCAAGTGCTCTTGGATAGGTCAAGCAAATATAATAAAGATGACTACACTTCCTAAAGTAATCTATTTATTTAGTGCTATATCAATCAAACTCTCAAGAAACTATTTTACTGAACTAGAAAAAATAACAACAAAATTCATCTGGAAGAACAAAAGATCAAGAATTCAAAGGAATTAATTAGGAGAAAAGCAAGTGAAGATAGCCAAGCTGTACCAAATCTAAAACTATATTATAAAGCAGTGGTCCTCAAAACCATTTGGTATTGGCTAAGAAATAGAGAAGTTAATCAATGGAATAGGTTAGGTTCACAGAGCAAAATAGTCAATGACTATGGCAATCTAGTATTAAACAAACCCAAAGAACCCAGCTTTTGGGATAAGAATTCACTATTTGACAAAAACTGCTGGGAAAATTGAAAACTAGTATGGCAGAAAGTAGCCATAAACCTATACCTAACACCATATATGAAGATCAGGTCAAAATGGGTTCATAATCTAAAGATAATGAATGATATTATAAACAAATTAGAAGAAAGGATAGTTTACCTTTCAGATTTGTAGAGGAGGAAGGAATTTGTGATCAAAGAATAATTAGAGATCGGTATTGATAACAAGATAGATAATTTTGATTACATTAAGTTAAAAAGGTTTTGTACAAACAAAACTAATGCAGACAAGATTAGAAGGGAAGCAATAAATGGGGAAAACATTTTTACATCCAAAGGATCTGATAAAGGCCTCATTTCTAAAATATATAGACAATTGACTCAAATTTATAATAGTTCAAGCCATTCTCTAATTGAAAAATGGTCAAAAGATATGAACAGACAATTTTCAAATAAAGAAATTGAAACTATTTGTAATCACATGAAAAGGTGCTTCAAATCACTATTGATCACAGAAATGCAAATTAAGACAACTCTGAGAGCACTACACATCTGTCAGATCAGCTAAGATGACAGGAAACAATGACCGGTGTTGGAATGGATGCGGGAAAACTGGGACACTGATACATTGTTGGTAGAATTGTGAACAGATCTACTCATTCTGGAAAGCAATTTGGAACTATGCCCTAAGAGTTATCACGCTGTGCATACCTTTTGATGTAACAGTGTTTTTATTGGGATTATATCCTAAAGAAAACTAAAGGAGGGAAAGGGACCCATATGTAAAAATGTTTGTGGCAGCCCTCTTTGTAATGGCAAGAAACTGGAAACTGAGTGGATGTCCATCAATTGGAGAATGGCTGAATAAATTATGGTATATGAATGCTATGGAATATTATTATTCTGTAAGAAACAACCACTAGAATGATTTCAGTGAAGACTGGAGAGACTTACATGATCTGATGTTAAGTGAAATGAGCAGAACCAGATCACTATACAAGACAACAGCAAGACTATATGATGATCAATTCTGATGAATGTGGCTTGCTTTAACAATGAGATGATTCAAACCAGTTCCACTTGTTCAGTGATGAAGAGAGCCATCTACACCCAGAGAGAAAACCATGGAAACAGAGTGTGGAACACAACAGCATCACATTCTCTCTTGTTCTATTGTGATTTGATTAAGATTTGCCCTTTTCTGCTTGCTTTGGAGAATTCTTATCTGTACTTTAGCCTTTCTTTGCCAAGCCTACCTAGTTACCCAGGACTTCATTGTAACTAGTAATGAAATCTCCACATGCTACACTCAAAGTTATAAATTTTGTTATAATTTCATATTACTTTCTACGATTTTTTTTCCTAGTCACATCTCTACTAATAGTAAGTATAACTCTTATTCCACAATTTTATTACTGATTTTAAGAAATTCTAAATAAAGAGGAAATTGAACTGGTTACAGGCTCAAAAAGTTCTCTTGGAAGAACTTGACAAAGTTTTAAAAATCAAAGAAGAGAGGTGGAAGAAAAATGGGGAAATTACAACTATGCAGAAGAATTATGGGGTGGAAAGCCAACAGCTTGGAAAAGGAAGCACAAAAATATATTGAAGAAACCAATTCCTTAAAAATTAGATTTGGAGAAATGGAAAAGAAATATATTGACGTAAACAACTCCATAAAAAATGAAATTGGCAAAATGGGAAAAAAATTGATAAACAAAACTGCTTTCCCAAACTCTGCCAGTGATCTAATGGTTATATCTAGTGCTCTCTTCTCATTGGTTTCAGTCTTTTTTTTTATCTTTCCAGTTTGTTTTTTATATTACTGACCTTTTTCTTCTTTTCATTATATTAATCTCTACTAAGTATATTCCCACCTGTCTGTGAAAGCATAATAAAAACCATTTTGTTACCAATTAAAATGTTAAGAAATTATATTTTCTATGATTCAAAGAAATAAAAACAAACAAACAAAGCTCTTTTCCAAATTCTTTTTTTGGAAACATGGGGACAACTAGATAAGAAAGTATATAGAGTTCTGGGTCTGAAGTCAGGAAAATCTGACTTCAAATATAGCCTTACATATTTATTAGCTGTGTGAAACTGGGCTAGTGACTTAACTGTGTTTGTCTCAGTTTAAACAAAGAATATCTCCTCTTCTTGGAGCTCTTAACATTTCTCATCTTTAGAAGCACCCTAGATTCCATTCAAAAGTAAGTGTCCTCTTCTATTATTCAGATTCACCTATTATTCAGAAGAAATTCATGATATTGATCTCTAGGAGTAATCTCATTGAAAAGAATATACCAAGAAGGAATGGAATAATAACTTTAAAAAAACTGATTAGAGTTTTTAAAACTCTAAATATTTTAGCGTTGTTTTAGAATGTAAAGAAACAGTATAAATGATGCATAAAAAACAAGGCAGAAACTGGCAGAAGAGCATATGAAAACTATACCAAATTGTGACATTCCTCTCTCTACTGTAGAATTATTTTGAGCATTGCATCAGAATGGTATTAAATTTAAAAATGTTTCCAGCACTTGTGCCTAGAAAACAGAATGTAGTATTTTGATATTTCAAAAAATATTTTATATGTGTGACCTTTTTTGTTTCTTTGTTTATTCTTGATCTCCCCATCTCTAAACAATGTGCCTTAAGATTTGACTCTGGGTCAGCTTCTATTTTCTTCTCTATTCTCTATAGTTACTTTTATATTCTCAACTTTTCCAACATAAGTTTATTTGTCAAATGATCCTCAATAGAATATAAACTCCTCAGAGCAAAAAAATCAAACTGGGTAGGTAGGTTCTCCTATATTAAGTTTTTTAGCCAGACTATCTTCTACTTTCCTTTCATGTCTTTAGTGACTACTACAATGTCTTGTACAAAATGGCACTTAAATGATTTATAGATTGGAAATCTACACATCTCTCTCCTGAACTCCATTCTCTTTTCCAGATTCCCTGCTTACTTTTTTCTCCTTGATGTCGAATCAGGATCTCCACTTAATGTAGTTCAGAATAGACTTCATCACCTTTTACACATATTTAACTCTCCAAATCGCTAAAAAAAACAAAAACAAAAAACTATGGAGGATACCACAATTTTACTAGTCAACTAGGATTATATACCTAGAACTTTGACTCTTTATTTTGCCTTTTCCATACAATCCATTCAGTTCATCAAGTCATTTTGCTTCTATTTCCAAAACTATGCTTTCTTCCCCTTTATAACATCCACAATTCTTGTTCAATAGTTCAAGCCTCAATATCTTTTGCTTGGACTATTGTCTCCTAAATTTGTTTCTTTCTTTCTAATTTACTGCTTTGTCCTCAGCTTTCACAGCTGTCAAAATAATCTTCATAAGCCTCAGGTATGACCAGGTCACTAGTCTTTTCTATTACTTTGAGAATAAAATGAAAATCCTTTATCAACCTGTATTCACTTCATAATCAGCAATGTGATTGAATACAATGCTTATCCTAGCCTTCCAAAAGATTCTCTCCCCATTTCCTTCCATGCCATCTCATTTTCTCTGAGATAATCACATTCCACAGGCCTTACAGTTAAGTTTTGTATTTCTGCTTAGATTTCTGTTTCCTAGAGTCAGCTTCTCCCAGCTATTGATAACTCTTTAAGGATGCTTTGTGAAAGTTCTACCTAAAGAAGATTTCTCCTTGAATCAATGATAAACTTTATTAATCAATCAAAAAAATCAGTAAGTATTTATTAAACAATAGATACTTGCCAGTCACTTTGTTAGGCACTGGGAATATGGAGATTTTTAAGATCCCTGATGTCAAGTAACTTACATTCTATTTATAATTCTTTTTTATGATCACGGTCATATGCTCAGTGCATTTCTCTACTTTCAGGAAACATGCTCATTGAAAAAACAAACAAATAAATAGCAGTTGTATAATGCCTTTGCCTCCTGTCCCTAAGGGGGCATAAAACCTCTCCCTTGAGAGGTATCTTGGACCATTCAGTGCATGGAACAGTAGTGCTGACTGCTATGATTTATTTTCAGTTGTTTGTTTATTGAAAGGGCCCTCACCTCTTCTTCTCCCCAGTAATCAGCAATCTTTTAGTGTTACCAGGTCAGGGTCTGTGATGACCACACTCAAGGGGCTGCTGGCTAGCACCTGCTCTTAAATATTCCTGTAATAAACCTTGCTTCATTTTTTTTTAATTTCTCTAGTTTAGTGTTACTCTGCACCTCTTTATTCAAACATGAAAACTAATCAACTAATCCATCAGGCTGACTAAAAAACCATGGCAGCTCTTATGGCATAGGAATTAAACCCATGAAGATTTGACACAAAGAGGAAGGGGTAAAGAGGGAAGTGATTTCTACATCCTGATTTAGGAGATTGAATTGGAAGAAATTTAAAATGATAAAGTGAATTGGCATCTTTTGACCATATTGAGGCAACTAGGATTTAAGTGGCTTGCCCAGGGTCACACAGCTAAGAAGTGTTAAGTGTTTGAGAGCAAATTTGAACTCAGGTTCTCCTTATTTCAAGGCCGTTCCTCTATCCACTGAACAACTAGCTGTCTCCTAAAGTAGGGTTTTAGATGAGCTCTGAGAAAAGAGTCAGTGATGGTGATCATTCACATACAGAGGTGGAGAAAAGAGAGAGAAATTAAAATAAGATGGCACTGCAAAGAGCAAACAGAGTGGCTGGACAAGAAAAAGAAGGAAATATTTAAATGTATGTCCAATAGTCAAAAGGATAATGGTGAAAGTGGAAAAAGAATATTAGGATAAAATAAATCCAAGCACTGGAAAGATGGAACTGATATAAGGAGTAGGGTTATTTAAATGTACACAACAGTGTGTTAAGGAATTTTGGATTAGAATTTGCCATTTATTTTTTCAACAACTTACCTTGAGTAGAAAGTCTTGGGGTGTGACTTAATTAACATACTTCTGGCCCTAAGTATGTTAGGGAAATGTCTTGAATAAGGTGATAGGGAACAAGAATTAAAAACTTTACTGACAAAGACATAATATTTCATAAAAGAAAAATTATTTCAGATGATTAGAATTGAACTTGTTTCCTTTAAGTTCAAAACATAAAACTTTGGGGAATAATATTTTACCATGTTCATTTTCATATGACTAGACAAAATTGGATACTGTTTTGGCTCCTAGATTTTTTTTATTAGCATGTCTGACAACTTAAATTACTTATTTCTACCAAGGGAATCAAAATTTATCTAAAGTCATCAAGTTTTCTGAAATTTTCTATATACAAGTGAAATTGCTTTGCATTTGACTTTGTTAATTGCTAATTAGAATTCATTACAGGTATAATTTTATTCAAAGTGGTAAATTAAAAAATATAATAGGAGAGAAGCAAGCCTTTAATGTGTTCCTAATTGGTTCTATTTCACTATTGTTTGTAATACTTGGGTAGGAGGTGGGAGGGAAGGTCCAAAGGCAACAGATCTCTCCTTTTTCCTTCTCTGGCTAATTCTACCTTGCTTTTTGCCAGGGCACTAATTTCCACGAATGAGGAGAAAGGCTCAAATCAATGTTCCAAAAAACATTCAAGTCTAAACTTATATCAATGGTATATTACTTGTATGCTAAGTCTCATGTTTGCCTACTTTTGTTTGCTTGTTTCTTTTTTTCCCCATGTAACAGATTAGAGACAATTAAGTTTAAAATTTAGGCATAAAATAATTCAGAATTTGTATCCATGATTCTTCTCTCTCTCCTTTTTCTTTTTTTTTCCCCTTCTTCCTCTCCTATAGTCAGCTTTCTCTTTTAGGATCTTTGGCCAGAAAAGGAACATAAAAATATAGGTCTTTGAACTATAGTAAGGAGAAAGCATGTAGTACCTAGGCCTAATCACCTGCTAGCTATCCTTATCATGCATCAATCTCCCTTCCCTTGACTCTGATGACTATGTTTTTTTCTCTCATGCTAGCTACTATGTCAAGAACATCTCTTGTTCTTGCTTGTTTCTCATTTAAAAAGAAACACTTACATCATTCTCTTTTATCACTTCTGCCCACTCATTTTAATGGCTTGGAGGTGCATTTCAAAGATACTTTCTCTTTCCTCTTTTCCTCTTCCTAAATACTAAAACACACAGAGAATTTATTCTTTTTTTTTTCCTACTCAGAAATTTTGACACATGCTAATAAGAAGGAAAATAATGGGACCCTGAGAAAAGATTTTTTATTGTGCAGTTCCACATTCTCAAAAATACTTTTGTGACAAGATAAAGCCATCACATCTATGTTTCTTAATAAAAAAGTGTGTGTATCTGTGTCTGTCTGTCTGTCTTCTCCCTCTTAAGAACTATTTGATTGCTTTTTACAAAATGGATGTGTGTGTGTGTTTGTAACTTCTCTGAGAATCTGTGGTTAAGACTTTACTCTTAGAATGTGTTAAAGTTAAGTTTCTAGTATATAGGAATGCTCTTTACCTTTTCAAAATTATTATTTGCTATTACTTTGGCATAAAAGATGGAGCTACTCCAGAATAAAAAAAAAAAAAGTGTGATCAATCATCACCTTTCACAGACTGGCTATGTGATTCTTATTATAGTTTAGTAGATTAGTCTTTCTGACCCTATTTGGGGTTTCCTTGGCAAAGATATGGAAGTTAATTAACTCTTTCATATTATGCATAGGTAACTAGAATTCTTAAGTTTTTTTTTTTTTTTTTTTTTTTATAATAAATTTTATTTTATTTAATAATAACTTCGCATTGACAGAATCCATGCCAGGATAATTTCTACACGACATTATCCCTTGCAATCACTTATGTTTCGTTTTTTTCCCCTCCCTCCCTCCTCCCCCCCCCCCAGGATGGCAAGCAGTCCTATATATGCTAAACATGTTGCAGTATATCCTAGATACAATACATATTTGCAGAACCAAACAGTTCTCTTGTTGCACAGGGAGAATTGGATTCAGAAGGTAAAAATAACTCGGGAAGAAAATCAAAATTGCAAATAGTTCACATTCATTTCCCAGTATTCCTTCTTTGGGTGTAGCTGTTTCTGTCCATCATTTCTCCAATGAAACTCAGTTAAGTCTCTTTGTCAGAGAAATCCACTTCCATCAGAATACATCCTCATACAATATCGTTGTCGAAGTGTATAATGATCTCCTGGTTCTGCTCATCTCACTTAGCATCAGTCCATGTAGGTCTCTCCAAGCCTCTCTGTATTCATCCTGCTGGTCATTCCTTACAGAGCAATAATATTCCATAACGTTCATATACCACAATTTACCCAGCCATTCTCCAATTGATGGGCATCCATTCATTTTCCAGTTTCTAGCCACTACAAACAGGGCTGCTACAAACATTTTGGCACATACAGGTCCCCTTCCCTTTTTTAGTATCTCTTTGGGGTATAAGCCCAATAGAAACACTGTTGGATCAAAGGGTATGCACAGTTTGATAACTTTTTGGGCATAATTCCAGATCGCTCTCCAGAATGGCTGGATTCGTTCACAACTCCACCAACAATGCATCAATGTCCCCGTTTTCCCGCATCCCCTCCAACATTCATCATTGTTTTTTCCTGTCATCTTAGCCAATCTGACAGGAGTGTAGTGATATCTCAGAGTTGTCTTAATTTGCATTTCTCTGATCAATAGTGATTTGGAACACTCTTTCATGTGAGTGGTAATAGTTTCAATTTCTTCATCTGAAAATTGTCTGTTCATATCCTTTGACCATTTATCAATTGGAGAATGGCTTGATTTTTTATAAATTTGAGTCAGTTCTCTATATATTTTGGAAATGAGGCCTTTATCAGAACCTTTAATTGTAAAGATGTTTTCCCAGTTAGTTACTTCCCTACTAATCTTGTTTGCATTCGTTCTGTTTGTGCAAAGGCTTTTTAATTTGATATAATCAAAATTTTCTATTTTGTGATTGGTAATGGTCTCTAGTTCATCTTTGGTCACAAATTTCTTTCTCCTCCACAAGTCTGAGAGATAAACTATCCTATGTTCTTCTAATTTATTTATAATCTCGTTCTTTATGCCTAGGTCATGGACCCATTTTGATCTTATCTTGGTATGTGGTGTTAAGTGTGGGTCCTTGCCTAATTTCTGCCATACTAATTTCCAGTTATCCCAGCAGTTTTTATCAAATAATGAAATCTTATCCCAAAATTTAGAATCTTTGGGTTTGTCAAACACTAGATTGCTATAGTTGACTATTCTGTCTTGTGAACCTAACCTTTTCCACTGATCAACTAATCTATTTCTAAGCCAATACCAGATGGTTTTGGTGACTGCTGCTTTATAATATAATTTTAGATCAGGTACAGCTAGACCACCTTCATTTGATTTTTTTTTCATTAATTCCCTTGAGATTCTCGACTTTTTATTGTTCCATATGAATTTTGTTGTTATTTTTTCTAAATCATTAAAATATTTTCTTGGAAGTCTGATTGGTATAGCACTAAATAAATAGATTAGTTTAGGGAGTATTGTCATCTTTATTATATTTGCTCGGCCTATCCAAGAGCACTTAATATTTTTCCAATTATTTAAGTCTGACTTTATTTGTGTGAAAACTTTTTTGTAATTTTGCTCATATAATTCCTGACTTTCCTTTGGTAGGTAGATTCCCAAATATTTTATGCTATCAACAGTTATTTTGAATGGAATTTCTCTTTGTATCTCTTGCTCTTGGATTTTGTTGGTGGTGTATAAGAATGCTGAGGATTTATGGGGATTTATTTTGTATCCTGCTACTTTGCTAAAATTATGAATTATTTCTAATAGTTTTTTAGTAGAATCTCTGGGGTTTTCTAGGTATACCATCATATCATCTGCAAAGAGTGATAGTTTGGTTTCTTCATTGCCTACTCTAATTCCTTTAATCTCTTTCTCGACTCTTATTGCAGAGGCCAGTGTTTCTAATACAATATTGAATAATAATGGTGATAGTGGGCAACCTTGCTTCACTCCAGATCTTACCGGGAAAGGTTCCAGTTTTTCCCCATTGCATATGATGCTTACTGAAGGTTTAAAATATATGCTCCTAACTATTTTAAGGAAAAGTCCTTTTATTCCTATGCTCTCAAGTGTTTTTATTAGGAATGGCTGTTGGATTTTATCAAATGCTTTTTCTGCATCTATTGAAATGATCATATGGTTTTTGTTTGGTTGGTTGTTGATATAGTCAATTATGTTAATAGTTTTCCTAATATTGAACCAGCCCTGCATTCCTGGTATAAATCCTACTTGGTCATAGTGTATTATCCTGGGGATGATTTTCTGTAATCTTTTTGCTAATATTTTATTTAAGATTTTAGCATCAATATTCATTAGGGAGATTGGTCTATAATTTTCTTTCTCTGTTTTCAGCCTACCTGGTTTAGGTATCAGTACCATATCTGTGTCATAAAAGGAGTTTGGTAGGACTCCTTCAATCCCTACTTCTTCAAATAGTTTATTTAGCATTGGAGTTAATTGATCTTTAAATGTTTGATAGAATTCAGATGTAAATCCATCTGGTCCTGGGGTTTTTTTCTTAGGGAGTTGATTGATAGTTTGTTCTATTTCTTTTTCTGAGATAGGAGTGTTTAGGATATTTACTTCTTCCTCTGTTAGTTTAGGTAAGCTATATTTTTGGAGGTATTCTTCTATTTCATTTAAGTTGTCGAATTTATTGGCGTAAAGTTGGGCAAAGTAACTCCTAATTATTGCTCTAATTTCCTCTTCGTTAGTGGTGAGTTCTCCCTTTTCATTTTTAAGACTAACAATTTGATTTTCCTCTTTCCTTTTTTTAATCAGATTTACTAAGGGTTTGTCTATTTTGTTGGTTTTTTCATAGAACCAACTCTTAGTTTTATTAATCAATTCAATAGTTTTTTTACTTTCAATTTTATTGATCTCTCCTTTTATTTTTTGAATTTCAAGTTTAGTGTTTGATTGGGGGTTTTTAATTTGTTCCTTTTCTAGCATTTTTAGTTGCAAGCCCAATTCATTGACCTTCTCTTTCTCTATTTTATACAAATAGGCCTCTAGAGATATGAGATTTCCCCTTATTACCGCTTTGGCTGCATCCCATACATTTTGGTATGATGTCTCATTATTATCATTTTCTTGGATGAAGTTATTAATTATGTCTATAATTTGCTGTTTCACCCAATCATTCTTTAGTATGAGATTATTTAGTTTCCAATTATTTTTTGGACTACTTTCCTGTGGCTTTTTATTGAATGTAATTTTCAATGCATCATGGTCTGAAAAGGATGCATTCACTATTTCTGCCTTACTGCATTTGAGTTTGAGGTTTTTATGTCCTAATATATGATCAATTTTTGTATAAGTTCCATGAACTGCTGAAAAGAAGGTGTACTCCTTTCTGTCCCCATTCAGTTTTCTTCAAAGGTCTACATACCTAACTTTTCTAAAATACTATTTACCTCATTAACCTCTTTCTTGTTTATTTTGTGGTTCAATTTATCTAGTTCTGATAGAGCAAGGTTGAGATTCCCCACTAGTATGGTTTTGCTGTCTGTTTCTTCTTGCAGCTTTCTTAACTTCTTCTTTAGGAACTCCAATGCTCTACTACTTAGTACATATATGTTTAATATTAATATTACTTCATTATCTATAGTACCCTTTGGCAAGATGTAGTTTCCTTCCTTATCTCTTTTAATTATATTTATTTTTGCTTTTCCTTTATTTGAGATCAGGATTGCTAACTTATACTTTTGTTACTTCAACTGAAACATAATAAATTCTTCTCCAACCTTTTACCTTTACTCCATAAGTATTATTCTGCTTTAAATGTGTTTTTATAAATGACATATTTTAGGATTTTGGCTTTTAATCCAGTCTGCTATCCATTTCCACTTTATGGGAGAGTTCATTTCATTCATATTCACAGTTAAAACTATTATTTTCCCAAGTTATACTGTTCTCTTTTCTTATCCCTTTTTCCCCCCCTCACCATTGTTTTGCTCATGCTCACCATCTCCCTCAATCTGCCTTCCCTTTTTATAGCCTCTTCCCCATCTTATCCTTTTCCCTTCTACTACTGTTCTCCTTTCTATTCTCTCCCCCTTTCTTTTCCCCTTTTTCCTCCCTATAAGATGAGACAAATTTCTATATTAAACTAAATATGTCTGGTATTCTCTCTTTTAGCCAAATCCAAATGAGATTAAGATTCACACAATACTCATCCCCCTCCCTTATTTCCCTCAATTGTAATAGGCATTTTTTGCCTTTTCATGAAATGTAATTTACTCCATTTTGCCTCCCCTTTCCTCTTCTTTAGTACAAACCTTTTCCCACCCCTAATTTCTTTTTTCTATTATCACAGTAAAGTCAAATTATATCTACCCCTCTAAGTATATCCCTAACAAAGTTACAATTCTCAATAGTAAAACATATCATCTTCCCATATAGAGAGGTAAACATTCTGAACTTTAAAAAACAGGGGTTTTTTCTTCCCTGTTTTTCTTTTTATGCTTTTTTTTTTGAGTTCTGTATTTGAAGATCAAATTTTCTGTTCAGCTCCAGTCTTTTCATCAAAAAAAAAAAAAATGGAAATCCAATTTCATTGAATGTCCATCTTTTTCCCTGAAAGATGATGTTTAATTTTGCTGAATAGTTGATTCTTCTCTGAAGTTCAACTTCCATTGCCCTCTGGAATATCGTATTCCAAGTTCTTCAGTCCCTAAAAGTAGAAGCTGCTAGGTCCTGGGTAATCCTGACTGTGGCTTCTTGATATTTGAATTGTTTCCATCTGAATGCTTGCAATATTTTCTGAATAATTATGGAATTTATCTACCATATTCCTTGGAGTTTTCATTTCAGAGTCTCTTTCAGGAAGTGATCAGTGCATTCTTTCAATGATAATTGAAAGAATTGCTCTCTGGTTCTTGGACATCAGGACAGTTTTCTTTGATGATTTCTTGAAAAAAATCTTGTGTAGGCTCTTCTTTTCATCATGGGTATCAGATAGTCCAATAACTTTTAGATTGTCTCTCCTGAACCTATTTTCCAGGTCAGTTGTTTTTCTGATGAGGTATATTAACATTTTCTTCTATTTTTTTTCATATTTTGGTTTTGTTTGACTGATTCTTGATGTCTCATTGAGTGATTCACTTCTATTTGTTCAATTCCAATTTTGTGAATTATCTTCTTCATTTAGCTTTTGTATCTCACTTTTGCATTTAGCCAATTGAACTTTTAAATGAGTTGGTTTGTTCATTGGATTTTTTTTTTATTTCACACATTCTGTTTTTCAACAAATTGTTTTCTTCTTCCATTTCACCAAAGCTATTTTTAAGGAATGGTTTTCTTCAACTGATTTCTGTGTTTCCTTTCCCCATTTTTCTTCTAATTCTTTTAAGATACTTTTTTTGAATTCTTCTAAGAGAAACTTGTGAGATAGAGAACAACTTATATCATCCTTTGAGGCTTCATCTGGAAATGTTTTGCTTTTTGTGTACTCAAAAGGTTTGAGGTCTGTTCTTTCTTGTCTCCATAAAAGCTATCTATTGTCAGAACTCTTTGGGGGGGAGGAGGTTTGCTCATTTTTAAAGGTTGTTGTC